>NC_134696.1:4184015-4322520 GCF_050947455.1 Rhinoderma darwinii
ACATTCAATTACAGCAAACGGAGATCAATGAAAACCAGCCGCCGTTCTTAAAGGACCTGGAAATCCCTGGCTGCCGACACGAGGCTGCAGAGTACCCCCGATCGCAGGGCTTACCATGTGACCAACTCCAGTGCCGTAGCTCAACCGGGCCCCTAAACCCAGGGGCCCATATGCCAACCCTGAGAAAGCCGGATTATAAGAGGAGCAGTAACTTCTTCTGAATGCCCCTTGTCTCACTATACAGATGAATAAAGGTTAGAATAGATACAGTGACATGTGACGTTGTGGGCGGTTATGCGGAGGGTCCTCCCATCCCATGAGTAGCGGCTCTGGGGTCATGGTTCAGATCACCTTGTATGGACTTGGGGTTCCCTCTGGACAGGATGTTGGGAAGATGACGCCTGTGTGACAACAACGACCCGGGAATATAAATGACGGATTCTGTTGTGTCTATTATTTTAATATTCTATTCATCCAACTTTCCAGGGATCCTGTATGGCTTTAAGTCTACAGTTCTACACTACACAAATTCCTCCTGCTCTGTCTAAGTGTCAGTCTTCACTGTAGTTCTGGCATTCTATCCAGGAACCAGGGGGCTCTGGATGAACAGAGTTTTAGGTTCCACCTAGATGTGGACATGATAGAACACAAGTCTCCCCATCTCTGGGCTTCATGGAACACAATTGAGGACTCAATTTCTTTGGTAGAAGATGGGAAAGATTTCCCCAATTTATCAGCTTGTGCCCTGAAGATCTGACGTGTGATGACGAGGAGCTCTGTCTGACTCTCGCTCGCTCGCTCGCCCTGTCTGACTCTCGCTCGCTCGCTCGCCCTGTCTGACTCTCGCTCGCTCGCTCGCCCTGTCTGACTCTCGCTCGCTCGCTCGCCCTGTCTGACTCTCGCTCGCTCGCTCGCTCGCCCTGTCTGACTCTCGCTCGCTCGCCCTGTCTGACTCTCGCTCGCTCGCTCGCCCTGTCTGACTCTCGCTCGCTCGCTCGCCCTGTCTGACTCTCGCTCGCTCGCTCGCCCTGTCTGACTCTCGCTCGCTCGCCCTGTCAGACAGGGCGAGCGAGCGAGAGTCAGACAGGGCGAGCGAGCGAGAGTCAGACAGGGCGAGCGAGCGAGAGTCAGACAGGGCGAGCGGCGAGAGTCAGACTCTCGCTCGCTCGCCCTGTCTGACTCTCGCTCGCTCGCTCGCCCTGTCTGACTCTCGCTCGCTCGCTCGCCCTGTCTGACTCTCGCTCGCTCGCTCGCCCTGTCTGACTCTCGCTCGCTCGCTCGCCCTGTCTGACTCTCGCTCGCCCTGTCTGACTCTCGCTCGCCCTGTCTGACTCTCGCTCGCTCGCTCGCCCTGTCTGACTCTCGCTCGCCCTGTCTGACTCTCGCTCGCCCTGTCTGACTCTCGCTCGCCCTGTCTGACTCTCGCTCGCCCTGTCTGACTCTCGCTCGCCCTGTCTGACTCTCGCTCGCCCTGTCTGACTCTCGCTCGCCCTGTCTGACTCTCGCTCGCCCTGTCTGACTCTCGCTCGCCCTGTCTGACTCTCGCTCGCCCTGTCTGACTCTCGCTCGCCCGCTCGCCCTGTCTGACTCTCGCTCGCCCGCTCGCCCTGTCTGACTCTCGCTCGCTCGCTCGCCCTGTCTGACTCTCGCTCGCCCTGTCTGACTCTCGCTCGCCCTGTCTGACTCTCGCTCGCCCTGTCTGACTCTCGCTCGCCCTGTCTGACTCTCGCTCGCCCTGTCTGACTCTCGCTCGCCCGCTCGCCCTGTCTGACTCTCGCTCGCCCGCTCGCCCTGTCTGACTCTCGCTCGCTCGCTCGCCCTGTCTGACTCTCGCTCGCTCGCTCGCCCTGTCTGACTCTCGCTCGCTCGCTCGCCCTGTCTGACTCTCGCTCGCTCGCTCGCCCTGTCTGACTCTCGCTCGCTCGCTCGCCCTGTCTGACTCTCGCTCGCTCGCCCTGTCCGTCCGTTACTTTTAACATGATTGCAACATATTAACAACCACGTGCCAGATTGTGTGGTGTGAATGGAAGACACTGCGCACACCCGCACTTAGTACTTGTTCACACAGTGCAGATTTTTCATGCATTTTTTTAAGCCTAAACCAGAATTGGATCCAGGAGAGCGGACCTAGAAGACTTCCATTATATTTTTCTTCTGCTTAGGTTCCATTCCAGGTTTTGAGGGCAGACACTGGACAGACTTCTCAGTAGGACGACATTTCAACATTAAAAATCATTTTTGGAATTGGGCTTATATAATATTCTCATGTTCTGAGACACTCAATTTTGGGTTTTCAGTGACGGTTCCCATAATCATCAACATTAAAAGAAAAAAATGCTGGAAATAGATCCCTCTGTGTGTGATGAATCTATAGAATATGAGACACTTTTTGTATTGAATTATTGATATAAATTAACTTTTGATGATCTTCTAATTCATAGAGAAGGACGAGTATATATATATATATATATATATATATATATATAGCGGGTGGAGTTGTTCCTTAACTGGACTTGGAATGACGTGCAACAAGGGAATTCTGCTGTAGGGCCGGGGAGCCGCTGAGTTGGGGGCCAGTTCATGTCCATTGTGAATGACTTATGGGGCCCCATGACGTGAATGGGATATGGGAGCCCGCTCCGGTTATGCCCCTGCGTGTGACTTACCATGAAGAACTGGCAGAGCGTGATGTGCGGGAAGATGTTGTGCGCCTTGTTCTTCCCACACAGCTGTTTGGATTGTTGCCAGAAGTCGGAGAGTTTCTGGGCGAGGGGGCCCATCGGTCGCAAGTACAGGACATATTCCCGAGGCAGCGGGTCATCCAAGAAGGGATCATCCACATGCGAGAACAGCCTGGAAAACAAGAACGACAACTGATGACCTGCACAAGCCAATGTAATAAGCCCCAAGGAGGCGGGGCCAGACTAGGAGGGGAGGGGCTTAGTCTGGTTAGGGGTGGAGCTACTCCAGTTTTATATGTAATTCTTAATAAACGTATGGAGGTAATAATAAATAACACCTACCAATCACAAGCGGCTTGGACACTTCTCCCTCCTGTGGACGCTAACGCTTTCAGCCTAAAAATACAAAAATGCCATCAAATAAGTGGAAGAGAAAAAACAAATAGCGGCTAAAACGAAGAAATAAGACGCCATGAACGTGAGATAAAGTAATAATCAATATATAGTAGACAGTAAATAATGGTGGAGGACCTGGAAATATAGATACAGCCAAAAAAACATTTCCAGATTTCAACCCTTCTCTATGTAGGAGAGAAAAAGATCCTGGTCCATGCCCTTATCCTTTCCCACGTGGACTACTGCAACACAACATCCTCCGCCGCAGTTACAATGATGAGGACGGAATCCCCCTGTAGACAATCATACACTTCTCCTTTTCATCTTTAAATGCCCCCCAGATGCCCCCTATATAATCCATACCCCTGTCCTAGTCAGCTCCTACCTACGTGTCCTCCCCAAATCTCCCCATGACCTTCTCATCTCCCCTCTTCCCATCCCCCACCTCTTGTATTTAGTTCTTTTGCCTCATAGATTGTCAGCTCCTATGGTCAGGGCTCTCTCATGGTTTATATTGTGTTTGCTTGAACCCTCTTATAGTCTAGACTGAGGACTATATAATGTTTTATGGTTAGGTTGTTATTACCAGTAAGAAATAATCGCATTGTACATCACTATGGAATACGATGGTGCTATAGAAATAAGAAAAATGATAAAGTTCATTTCAACAGGAAAACAGGATCAGACTTAGGCCCTGTTCACACTGAGGTTTTTTGGCACGGTTTTTGTCGCGAAAACCAGAGCAATAAAATGGACGAAATTGCCTCCCATTGATTTAAAAAAAAAATTAATGGGAGACGGAAAAAAAACGCTTGCGGAAAAAAGCAGCGTCATGCCCTTTCTGCAGGCGTTTCTGTCTCTGAGGCAGAGAGAGCGTTTTTGGAGCTCAATGGCCGCAGCCAAAAAACGCGCCAAACGGCGTGCAGGCAGGTCAAAGTGTGAACAGGACCTTATACCTCCATATGAAATACACAGAACCGCAGGTCAGGAGATCTCACATTCTGCAATTTTGTTTCATTCACGTTTCGCTTGTGTCATTTAGTGTCCGTTTGATACATTTTCTGTTTTAACCCCGCGCAGACACGTTTTCAGCACAGGCAGGAGGTTGGGTTTTATTGCCCGGGAGATCTGTGACCACCATAAACCCGGCGCCCCTCACATCACCACCTGTCCCTCTTCTGCGCAGGGACTTCCTACAATCTCCAAAATAATCCAGTTGTTAAATATTCACCAGGCTGAGGGGGCAGGAAAAGAATTCACCGGGAAACTAGGTCAAGCAGAACCAAATTCATTTGTGAAAATATTAAGACATAAGAGGAAAGCGCGAGCGAGCGAGAACCCTGCGAGACTGGGGGTCCGAGGCCTGACGGAATATCAAAAACTCAATTATAAAAAAATAATAAATAAAATGGTTTTAACCCCTTCCTGCCGCAGCCATTTTTCATTTTCGTTTTTTCCTCCCCACCTTCTAAAAGCCATAACTTTTTTATTTTTCCGTCGATATCGTCTATGCGGCCTATGAGGGCTTGATTTTTGTGGGACGAGTTGTAGTTTTTCGTAGCGCCATTTATTGTGCCGTATAATGTACAAGGAAACGGGAAACAAATTATTTGTGGGATACAAAATGAAAACAGCGATCCCTCCATGTTTTTTTTTTTAGCATAGTTTTTACGGAATTCCCTGTGCAATTAAAACGACATGTTATCTTTATTCTGCGGGTCGATACGATGACGGCGATACCAAATATATGTCGTTTTTTCTATATTTTACAAGGAAATAACAAGGTGTAAAAAAGAAAATGTATTTTGTGTCGCCAAATTCCGAGCGCCATAACTTTTTTTATTTTTCCGTTGATTACGCGGTATGAGGGCTTATTTTTTGCGGTATAAGCTGTAGTTTTTAATTATACAATTTTGGGGTTCATGCGACGTTTTGATCACTTTTTATTTCATTTTTTTGTGGGAGATGAGGTGACCAAAAAATAGACATTCTGGCGTTTACAATTCATTTATTTTTTACGGCGTTCACCGTGCGGGTTAAATAATTATATATTGTGATAGTTCAGACTTTTACGGACGCGGCGATACCAATTATGTTTCTTTTTTACTCTGCTCTAGGGGGAAAAGGTTTTTTTTTTAACTTTTAATTTTATTTAATTTTTTTACATTAAAAAAAAAAAATCTTTATTTTCTAATTTGTACTTTTTTTATTAGTCCCCTCGGGGACTTCAACCAGCGATCGTTAGATACTAATGTATTGCAGTATATCGTGATTCTGACAGGCCGAAGGCAGCGCTTAATAGAACAAAGATGGCGGACCTGGGGCCTTCATTGGGCCCCCAGGCGGCCATTGCACCCATCGCCCCGCCGCCATTGCATTGCGGGGGGCGCGATGAGTTGTTAGAGGGGGTCACCCCCCCTCTTTCTAACTATTTAAATGCTGCGGTCGCTATTTAACGAGTTAAATGAGCGGGATCGCGCTCGTTACTCAAGTGTCGGCTGTAACATACAGCTGACACCGGCATCGTATGGAGAGGGTTCACTCCGTGAGCCCATTCCATACTTCCCCTACCCGACTTTGACGTATGGATACGTCAAATGTCGGGAAGGGGTTAAAACCGCAAATATTTTGAAGCACATAATGCATTCACTGGATAAAAGTCAATTCTGTTCACGCGCTTAAGAAAAAACGGCTGAAAATACGAAGCTTCAAGAGGTAACGTTTTTTTAAGGCCGTTTTTGGAGCTGGTTTTCTATTGAGTCAATGAAAAACGGCTCCAGAAGGGACATGCACGTCTTTTTACGAGGCGTTTTTATTACAAAACGGCCGCGTAAAAACCGCCCCGTGGGAACTGAACGCCGTTTTTCCCATTTAAATCGATGGGCAGATGTTTGGCGGCGTTCAGCCCCTGCATTTTAGACGTTTTTCGGGGCGTTTACGGACGTGTGGACACACATTTTGGCATCACATTTTGCAAGTTGTGATTAAAACAAAATGAGTGACCAATCTGACCACATGGTACGTAACGACCTCTCGATTCCACGGCTTGGAGAAAACTTTTATTGGCTGGATTGTTAGACAACCACGATCGGTACACAACATATCACTATGTAATTCCATTTTGTGCACAGAATATACATTTTGGGCACGGTATGAATATTTTGTAATATAAAATCCATTGTTCATATTTTTCACAGCTTTTCTGAATCTGACATCATCGGGGAGTTGTAGAACAACAACCCCTATCGTTTGCAACTGGCAGCAAACCAAATGGCTCCACTTTACATGACCGATCCACCGGAAACAGGCCCATCACATGCGCCCGATACCGACAATACGAGGATCTGTGAGGGCACGGGGATTTGGTCTGCGGTTCAGATCACATGACAATGAATGGCTCTTTTTTAGCCGGCCCGTGACATGTGACGTTCGTGTGCTTCATATTAGCACGGCCTGTGTTGTATAATCCGGGCGCGCTGCAGGACACAGACATTTCTTATTTCTTCATTGCAAAAATAACACATTACATTGTGTACAAGAGACGACAGCTGCTCAGACGTCCTGGCCCGGCTTCAATTATCTGTTGTGACAAGATAGAACACACTGAAATATGTCAGCAGACGAGTTACAGGAGGATATGAAGATATAAGGTTCATCACTGAAACAACCCGTAAATATAGACAGTCATTCAAAAAACACGTGACACTGATGACATCACTGCTCCCCTAATAGAGGACATCACTGCTCCCCTAATAGAGGACATCACTGCTCCCCTAATAGAGGACATCACTGCTCCCCTAATAGATGACATCACATCTCTCCTGACATTACGGATGACATCACTACCCCCCTAATAGATGACATCACTACTCCCCTAATAGAGGACATCACTACTCCCCTAATAGAGGACATCACTGCTCCCCTAATAGATGACATCACATCTCTCCTGACATTACGGATGACATCACTACTCCCCTAATAGATGACATCACATCTCTCCTGACACTACGGATTACATCACTACCCCCCTAATAGATGACATCACTACTCCCCTAATAGAGGACATCACTACTCCCCTAATAGAGGACATCACTGCTCCCCTAATAGAGGACATCACTGCTCCCCTAATAGAGGACATCACATCTCTTCTGACATTACGGATGACATCACTACTCCCCTAATAGATGACATCACATCTCTCCTGACACTACGGATGACATCACCACTCATGTTTCCAGTGGTGACATTACGACTTTCGAGATCTAAATAATGCCGTCATCACTCTTCTGTTTTTAATGCGGACATCACTATTTTCCTGCTCATTCGATGACAAAACGACGTCTCCTACAACTGATGACATCACTACTCCGGGCTAATCACAATACAATGATCTGAAGTGACGTACAGCACATTTCTAATATTATTTCAATTAAAATGTCTCTCCTGCTGGTGATCCCCTTTAGTAGATCAGAGCAGATATATCATTAGTGTCCTCCAATCAAGTACTGGCCACACCCCCCTACAGTCAGAGTGCCCCCTTAACAATGACAGTCATTAATAATAATCTAGTATCATTGTTCTCATCAAAGAAGTGGCCTGAATAAATCATATAGAATATATATGGTATAAACCGGCCCGTGGGTTCTGTAGAAGGTCATCAGACTGGTCTCTGGTGGGGCTTGGTCTTAAATGGGCGCGATCTGTGCCGATCCTGACCTCATCTGCCGGTGTCTGTAAACTGTATATACACATATATACCCCGCACTGAGAGCTTAGAGATGTTTTTAGAAACGACTTATTCCTTCCTCGTGAGCTGCCGAGCGGTTTCCAGACGAAGCAGAAATAACATTATCAGAGTTATCAGCGAGTCTATATGTCACTCACACAAACTGCGGTCTAACAGACAAAACCCCAACTCTAATGCAACATACCGTCCTATCAGGCCACTGGCTGCAGGCGTAGCTTATACAAGAATTTCTATTAATAGGGTCCTGATGGTCCGGAAACCCTGCTAATGCGGCAAATGAAACGAATGGTCACACGCTGAACTAGCAGTAATTAATCGGATAGACCATCACTCGACTTAGTGGGGAGTTAATGGAGGTGGGATCTACAGTATCTAGGTTTTCCGGTGCTTTGGCATTGACAAAATGGTGCACATGAGTCACCGTCAGCGCCGTCAGCAACACTACAAAATTCATTACGGGATAAAAAAGTAAAAATTATTTCTGACACTATATAAAATACGGGGATAGTGGCCTCTGAAGGATAAAAGTCCCACATAATAAAACCCTGCTTTTTCTAGAAGTCAGTCACATGTACAACATGCGAAACATTACAGAATATTCCGTGTTCTCCCCAATGACAAATACAACAAGCTGAATATACATAGGACTATAGGAAGGAAGGGGCTTACAACAAACACCAGTGGCCTAGAAACACGATAAGGAGTATTTGTATCCCCTCAACATATGAGATCTGGTCTCACTCCATTACCACATGTTCTAATTCGTTTTACACAATCCAATTCTTACATTATAAAGCTACATTTACCTAAAATGAAAATATGAATATAACAACTTAAAATACTGCCCCCTATATACAAGGATATAACTACTAGAATACTGCCTCCTATATACAAAAATATAACTACTATAATACTGCCCCTATATACAAGATTATAACTACTATAATACTGCTCCTATATACAAGAATATACCTACTATAATACTGCCCCCTATATACAAGAATATAACTACTATAATACTGCCCCCTATATACAAGAATATAACTACTATAATACTGCTCCTATATACAAGAATATAACTACTATAATACTGCTCCCTATATACAAGAATATAACTACTATAATACTGCTCCTATATACAAGAATATAACTACTGTAATACTGCCCCTATATACAAGAATATAACTACTATAATACTGCTCCCTATATACAAGAATATAACTACTATAATACTGCTCCTATATACAAGAATATAACTACTATAATATTGCCCCCTATATACAAGAATAGAACTACTATAATACTGCCCCTATATACAAGAATATAACTACTATAATACTGCCCCTATATACAAGATTATAACTACTATAATACTGCTCCTATATACAAGAATATACCTACTATAATACTGCCCCCTATATACAAGAATATAACTACTATAATACTGCCCCTATATACAAAAATATAACTACTATAATACTGCCCCTATATACAAGATTATAACTACTATAATACTGCTCCTATATACAAGAATATACCTACTATAATACTGCCCCCTATATACAAGAATATAACTACTATAATACTGCCCCCTATATACAAGAATATAACTACTATAATACTGCTCCTATATACAAGAATATAACTACTATAATACTGCTCCCTATATACAAGAATATAACTACTATAATACTGCTCCTATATACAAGAATATAACTACTGTAATACTGCCCCTATATACAAGAATATAACTACTATAATACTGCTCCCTATATACAAGAATATAACTACTATAATACTGCTCCTATATACAAGAATATAACTACTATAATACTGCCCCCTATATACAAGAATATAACTACTATAATACTGCCCCCTATATACAAGAATATAACTACTATAATACTGCTCCAATATACAAGAATATAACTACTATAATACTGCCCCCTATATACAAGAATATAACTACTATAATACTGCTCCTATATACAAGAATATAACTACTATAACACTGCTCCTATATACAAGAATATAACTACTATAATACTGCTCTAATATACAAGAATATAACTACTATAATACTGCCCCTATATACAAGAATATAACTACTATAATACTGCCCCTATATACAAGAATATAACTACTATAATACTGCCCCCTATATACAAGAATATAACTACTATAATACTGCTCCTATATACAAGAATATAACTACTATAATACTGCCCGCTATATACAAGAATATAACTACTATAATACTGCTCTTATATACAAGAATATAACTACTATAATACTGCCCCCTATATACAAGAATATAACTACTATAATACTGCCCCTATATACAAGAATATAACTACTATAATACTGCCCCTATATACAAGAATATAACTACTATAATACTGCCCCCTATATACAAGAATATAACTACTATAACACTGCTCCTATATACAAGAATATAACTACTATAATACTGCCTCCTATATACAAGAATATAACTACTATAATACTGCTCCTATATACAAGAATATAACTACTATAATACTGCTCCTATATAGAAGAATATAACTACTATAATACTGCCTCCTATATACAAGAATATAACTACTATAATACTGCCCCCTATATACAAGAATATAACTACTATAATACTGCTCCTATATACAAGAATATAACTACTATAATAATGCCCCTATATACAAGAATATAAATACTATAATACTGCTCCTATATATAAGAATATAACTACTATAATACTGCCTCCTATATACAAGAATATAACTACTATAATACTGCCCTCTATATACAAGAATATAACTACTATAATACTGCCCTCTATATACAAGAATATAACTACTATAATACTGCCCTCTATATACAAGAATATAACTACTATAATACTGCCCCCTATATACAAGAATATAACTACTATAATACTGCCTCCTATATACAAGAATATAACTACTATAATACTGCCCCTATATACAAGAATATAACTACTATAATACTGCCCCCTATATACAAGAATATAACTACTATAATACTGCTCCTATATACAAGAATATAACCACTATAATACTGCCCCTATATACAAGAATATAACTAATATAATACTGCCCCTATATACAAGAATATAACTACTATAATACTGCCCCTATATACAAGAATATAACTACTATAATACTGCCCCCTATATACAAGAATATAACTACTATAATACTGCTCCTATATACAAGAATATAACTACTATAATACTGCCCCCTATATACAAGAATATAACTACTATAATACTGCCCCTATATACAAGAATATAACTACTATAATACTGCCCCTATATACAAGAATATAACTACTATAATACTGCCCCCTATATACAAGAATATAACTACTATAATACTGCTCCAATATACAAGAATATAACTACTATAATACTGCCCCCTATATACAAGAATATAACTACTATAATACTGCTCCTATATACAAGAATATAACTACTATAACACTGCTCCTATATACAAGAATATAACTACTATAATACTGCCTCCTATATACAAGAATATAACTACTATAATACTGCTCCTATATACAAGAATATAACTACTATAATACTGCTCCTATATAGAAGAATATAACTACTATAATACTGCCTCCTATATACAAGAATATAACTACTATAATACTGCCCCCTATATACAAGAATATAACTACTATAATACTGTCCCCTATATACAAGAATATAACTACTATAATACTGCCCCCTATATACAAGAATATAACTACTATAATACTGCCCCCTATATACAAGAATATAACTACTATAATACTGCTCCTATATACAAGAATATAACTACTATAATACTGCTCCCTATATACAAGAATATAACTACTATAATACTGCTCCTATATACAAGAATATAACTACTATAAGGGCATGACCACACATGGCGGAATTCCTCCGCAACTGTCCGCATCAATGCCGCACCTAATCCGGGTTGCGGATTACGGCTGCGGATCTGCACAAAATGTGCAGAAAATTGATGCGGACTGGCCGCTGCGGACTGCAGGAAAAGTGCTTCTCTTCTCCCTATTCAGTGCAGGATAGAGAGAAGGGACAGCACTTTCCCTAGTGAAAGTAAAAGAAATTCATACTTACCGCCCGTTGTCTTGATGACGCGTCCCTCCTTCGGCATCCAGCCCGACCTCCCTGGATGACGCGCCAGTCCATGTGACCGCTGCAGCCTGTGCTTGGCCTGTGATTGGCTGCAGCCGTCACTTCCACTGAAACGTCATCCTGGGAGGCCGGACTGGAGACAGAAACAGGGAGTTCTCGGTAAGTATGAACTTATATGTTTTTTTACAGATACATGTATATTGGGATCGGTAGTCACTGTCCCGGGTGCAGAAACAGTTACTGCCGATCGCTTAACTCTTTCAGCACCCTGGACAGTGACTATTTACTGACGTCTCCTAGCAACGCTCCCGTCATTACGGGAGCCCCATTGACTTCCTCAGTCTGGCTGTAGACCTAGAAATACATAGGTCCAGCCAGAATGAAGAAATGTCATGTTAAAAAACCAATACGCTCCGCACCACACATAACATGTGCATGACAGCTGCGGACTTCATTGCGGAACTTAGAATCTCCATTGAAGTCAATGGAGAAATTCCGCCATGAGTCCGCAACCAGTCCGCCACTGCTCCGCAACAGACAGAGCATGCTGCGGACACCACATTCCGCTCCGCAGCCTATGCTCCGCAGCGGAATTGTACGCATCGTGTAAACGAACACTGCGAAATTAAAGTGAAAGTCAATGGAGAAACGGCTCCGCTGCGGATTAACGCTGCGGAGTGTCCGCAGCGGAATTTAAGTGAAAATCCGCCATGTGTGAACCCGCCCTAATACTGCCGCCTATATACAAGAATATAACTACTATAATACTGCCCCCTATATACAAGAATATAACTACTATAATACTGCTCCAATATACAAGAATATAACTACTATAATACTGCCCCCTATATACAAGAATATAACTACTATAATACTGCTCCTATATACAAGAATATAACTACTATAACACTGCTCCTATATACAAGAATATAACTACTATAATACTGCTCTAATATACAAGAATATAACTACTATAATACTGCCCCTATATACAAGAATATAACTACTATAATACTGCCCCTATATACAAGAATATAACTACTATAATACTGCCCCCTATATACAAGAATATAACTGCTATAATACTGCTCCTATATACAAGAATATAACTACTATAATACTGCCCGCTATATACAAGAATATAACTACTATAATACTGCTCTTATATACAAGAATATAACTACTATAATACTGCCCCCTATATACAAGAATATAACTACTATAATACTGCCCCTATATACAAGAATATAACTACTATAATACTGCCCCTATATACAAGAATATAACTACTATAATACTGCCCCCTATATACAAGAATATAACTACTATAACACTGCTCCTATATACAAGAATATAACTACTATAACACTGCTCCTATATACAAGAATATAACTACTATAATACTGCCTCCTATATACAAGAATATAACTACTATAATACTGCTCCTATATACAAGAATATAACTACTATAATACTGCTCCTATATAGAAGAATATAACTACTATAATACTGCCTCCTATATACAAGAATATAACTACTATAATACTGCCCCCTATATACAAGAATATAACTACTATAATACTGCTCCTATATACAAGAATATAACTACTATAATACTGCCCCCTATGTACAAGAATATAACTACTATAATACTGCCTCCTATATACAAGAATATAACTACTATAATACTGCTCCTATATACAAGAATATAACTACTATAATACTGCCCCCTATATACAAGAATATAACTACTAGAATACTGCCCCCTATATACAAGAATATAACTACTATAATACTGCCCCCTATATACAAGAGTATAACTACTATAATACTGCCCCTATATACAAGAATATAACTACTATAATACTGCTCCTATATACAAGAATATAACTACTATAATACTGCCCCCTGACAACTCCTGAGGCCATAGAGGAGAATTTTTAACATCTGGACCTCAGGGGGGAGACTCGTGGTCTTCTATGTTCTGGTGATTTTCTGTTTTAGGGGAAAGATCTCCTTTGACTCGTTAGAGACTTTTTTTGTGATTGACTTTTCTGCCTCGGAGACAATATAAATACATTTGATAAGGTTTCGCCCCCCATTATTCGGATAAGTGCATGGTACCTGCCACGTGCATTGTGCCGGTCGCCATGCGCGCAAATAATACGATGGAAAATGCATGAAAAGATAGTAACAGCAGCAGCGGCGACACTACTGAGACTTTCACCTCCCACACAGTGGAAAGACATTACAGACTCTCGTACGCTTCTGTCCTCGCTGCTGATAAGTATTCACGTCCCTGTCATATTTCCACGATAAACAATCACACCGGCTCCAGATGTTTCAAGGCCCAACATCAGATTATAAAGAGAAACAGTTAGTGAGATCTGAAGATCCGGATACATGAGGGAAGGTCTCATTCTAATAACTGTATCACGTGTCCTATCAATGCAATAAAAAGAGGGGACACCCCCAATCAGCCAAAATCAAGAGCCTGTCTCCTAGCAGCACAAAGTATTTTAGGAGAAAAAGGTGCTGATGTTAGTGACGACAAGATTGGGTGAGATAGATCGACCCGAGATCGATCGATCGACCGACCCGAGATCGATCGACCGATCGATAGACCCGAGATCGATCGACCCGAGATCGATCAGAATGAATAATCGTAAAATATACCACCTATAGCACCTAAAACTTCTCACAGCTGAGAGTTTGTTATAATTGTACCCAGTCTAGAAATCATTCATGGGCTAAACAGCTTGGACTCCATTTAACCTGCACTGCTACATTGTAACAAATGGGAGAGATATTTCTGCGGATGATGTGTTTACCTCCCAAAATATTGTCTAGACCGAACACAATTGTAACAAACCCTCAGCTTTGAAAAGGATTAGGTCAGGAAAGGGTTTCAGCCTTTCACTGACAGCAAGCAATTATCTTGAAAATGGTTAGGATTTGAAACACAAAGTCTATTAGGAAGTTCAAGAGCTTTTAATTATACAAATTAAACTTTATTTACTGAAAACTGGTCACCGGCCCTTTAACACCCAGTGTATGTGCATGACCATGAAAACCCACTGAGCGCCTTAGGGGTTAAATAAAGGCGTCCAGCGCGGACAATGATGTTTCCATGGAAACCACAAGAACATAGAACCCCGGAGTTTCAATGTTAAATCTTTTATAAGCAAAATAGATTTACATGTGGACGACAACATCCACGGAAGCGGGAAAGAGGCGCAGAACTGGCGCCGTTACTAGGGTGATGCAGTCCAAGGCGGAAGGTCACCTGCCCTGGGGGCGCTTAGTATCACCTGTGACTGCCTGCAAAACTTAGTGGGGGATGGGCACAAGGCTCGACCAAAGCAAATTGGATAGTAAGGCTGGGTTCCATCGTCATGGTCAAAACGTGTTTTTTTGTCGCAAGCCACGGCATAACTGCCATTTTGTCGCGATTTCCACGAAATGGCAAAGTCTTGCCGTGATTGATGGCAAAAAACGAATTTTGATTGCGATGTGTGAACGCAGCCTAAAAAAGAAACATTGTCCCTCCTGTAAAAAATTTCTCTAGAAAAATGAAAAAAAAGTTGCCTTGTTGCCCCCAGCAGCCAATCAGTGTTTTTCAGACCATGGAGGCGGAGATCTGAGTGTAAGTAAATAAGGCTTCGTTCACACTCGCGTTACTTCTGCACCATCCTGTAAAAACAGAAAATATGACGCCAGTGTGAACAGGCCCTGAACAGATGTAATATTGTAGCATTACTAACAGACGAGTCACCCAGACAAACACCACATTAGAAACGGACGCAATATTAAAATGGCGTTATTTTCTTTTATAAATGTTCCTCTTTCGGTCTTCCGGCCAGAGATTTTTTTTTTTACCAAAACTCAAATCCTCCCCAGCGATCAGTAGAGGTCCAGCTGCCCGCAGCCTTGTATTCTGTATCTCTGAGCTCTGCTACATCAGTGGGGGTGAGAAGCTTCTCCATCGATGACGAGATCTGATTTTATTAGCGCTCAGAGGCGGAGGACGCGGCGCGCTCCAGACACCAAACCATTCACAAAAGACAAAGTAACAGGTAGATGAGGCAGAGAGGACGGAAGACAAAGCAGCAGAATCAACCATGATCACTACTACCACCATCATCACTGTCACCACCACTGTCACAACCCTACAGGTGCAACAATCCACCCTCATGATCACTACTACTACCACCACCACCACAGGTGCAACACTCCACCCTCATGATCACTACTACCACCACCACTGTCACTGTCACCACAGGTGCAACACTCCCCCCTCATGATCACTACTACCACCACCACTGTCACTGTCACCACAGGTGCAACAATCCACCCTCATGATCACTACTACTACCACCACCATCACTGTCACCACCACTGTCACAACCCTACAGGTGCAACAATCCACCCTCATGATCACTACTACTACCACCACCACCACAGGTGCAACACTCCACCCTCATGATCACTACTACCACCACCACTGTCACTGTCACCACAGGTGCAACACTCCCCCCTCATGATCACTACTACCACCACCACTGTCACTGTCACCACAGGTGCAACAATCCACCCTCATGATCACTACTACCACCACCACCATCACTGTCACCACAGGTGCAACAATCCACCCTCATGATCACTACTACTACCACCACCATCACTGTCACCACCACTGTCACAACCCTACAGGTGCAACAATCCACCCTCATGATCACTTCTACTACTATCACCATCACTGTCACAACCCTACAAATGCAACGATCCACCACCATGACTACTACAACCACCACCATTGTCATGACCCTACAGGTGCAACGATCCACCATGATCAGTACTACCACCACCACCATCCTATTTCTATCCTTCAGTCCACATCTCACTTGTACAAGACTCAATAGTCTAATTCAGCAGTCAAACGTCAGACGACTGCAGCGTTTAAAGGGCGTCCACTACTTCATGGCCAATAACCCACGGGGGCTCCATCAGGTAGAATACACGCGGGCACCGCCGGCTGTCCATGCGGAGCTGCACTCACTATTCTGCTGGTGGAGTCACTGTGTATATACTGTACATTACTTATCCTGTACTGATCCTGAGTTACATCCTGTATTATACTCCAGAGCTGCACTCACTATTCTGCTGGTGGAGTCACTGTGTACAGTACATATATTACTTATCCTGTACTGATCCGGAGTTACATCCTGTATATACTACTTATGACGTCAGGCACACTTGGTTACTTGATTACTCATCAGAAGCAATTAGATTTATAATCTAAAATAATCCCCATAGAGTCAGGGGTGTCTGGTACCTGCTTCTTATCCCTCCTCAGTTTCTTGCTCACCGACAGTAATTTGATTGACCCGGTTTGATTGAAATGAATAATGAAAAACTTATTATTACAGGAAGAAACACTTAGTAACCGAGAGTATCAGACAGGATAGGCTTAGATACTGAAGCTCAGCAGACAGTATCACACATGATAATAAATGAGATTCTGTTAATCTGATTATATTGGTCTCTGAACTATATGGATTTATAATTACGTGTAATAAACATGTTATCCATCCGCTGCCGCCTCATTACCGGCATTCTCAATAAACAGCGCAGGGTAATTAGCAGGAGAGGGGTGCAATTAGTTTGTAGCTCCATCTATTGGAGGAAAGTTCTGGACGTTCCCATCTGTATCTAAACTAATCAGAAGATTAGAAATTTTCCCAGCAACTGGAATACACACAGAGGAAATCTTGTGTAATGAAGAATGAGGCCACGAAATTAGGACAATACAGAGTTATTAGGCGGCTTGGATACATCCCTGCCCAAGTGAAGGGCTTAATAATTTAGTTAAAGCCTATTGTACGTCCATCTAAAGCTCCAGAGCTGCACTCACTATTCTGCTGGTGGAGTCACTGTGTACATACATTACTTATCTTGTACTGATCCCGAGTTATACCCTGTATTATACTCCAGAGCTGCACTCACTATTCTGCTGGTGGAGTCACTGTGTACATACATTACATTACTTATCCTGTGCTGATCCTGAGTTACATCCTGTATTATACTCCAGAGCTGCACTCACTATTCTGCTGGTGGAGTCACTGTGTACATACATTACATTACTTATCCTGTACTGATCCTGAGTTACATCCTGTATTATACTCCAGAGCTGCAGTCACTATTCTGCTGGTGGGGTCACTGTGTACATACATTACATTACTTATCCTGTACTGATCCTGAGTTATATCCTGTATTATACCCCAGAGCTGCACTCACTATTCTGTTGGTGGAGTCACTGTGTACATATATTACTTATCCTGTACTGATCCCGAGTTACATCCTGTATTATACTCCAGAGCTGCACTCACTATTCTGCTGGTGGAGTCACTGTGTACATACATTACTTATCCTGAGTTATATCCTGTATTATACTCCAGAGCTGCATTCACTATTCTGCTGGTGGAGTCACTGTGTACATACATTACTTATCCTGTACTGATCCTGAGTTATATCCTGTATTATACTCCAGAGCTGCACTCACTATTCTGCTGGTGGAGTCACTGTGTACATACATTACTTATCTTGTACTGATCCCGAGTTATACCCTGTATTATACTCCAGAGCTGCACTCACTATTCTGCTGGTGGAGTCACTGTGTACATACATTACATTACTTATCCTGTGCTGATCCTGAGTTACATCCTGTATTATACTCCAGAGCTGCACTCACTATTCTGCTGGTGGAGTCACTGTGTACATACATTACATTACTTATCCTGTACTGATCCTGAGTTACATCCTGTATTATACTCCAGAGCTGCAGTCACTATTCTGCTGGTGGGGTCACTGTGTACATACATTACATTACTTATCCTGTACTGATCCTGAGTTATATCCTGTATTATACCCCAGAGCTGCACTCACTATTCTGTTGGTGGAGTCACTGTGTACATATATTACTTATCCTGTACTGATCCCGAGTTACATCCTGTATTATACTCCAGAGCTGCACTCACTATTCTGCTGGTGGAGTCACTGTGTACATACATTACTTATCCTGAGTTATATCCTGTATTATACTCCAGAGCTGCATTCACTATTCTGCTGGTGGAGTCACTGTGTACATACATTACTTATCCTGTACTGATCCTGAGTTATATCCTGTATTATACTCCAGAGCTGCACTCACTACTCTGCTGGTGGAGTCACTGTGTACATACATTACTTATCCTGTACTGATCCTGAGTTACATCCTGTGTTATACTCCAGAGCTGCACTCACTATTCTGCTGGTGGAGTCACTGTGTACATACATTACATTACTTATCCTGTGCTGATCCTGAGTTACATCCTGTATTATACTCCAGAGCTGCACTCACTATTCTGCTGGTGGAGTCACTGTGTACATACATTACATTACTTATCCTGTACTGATCCTGAGTTACATCCTGTATTATACTCCAGAGCTGCAGTCACTATTCTGCTGGTGGGGTCACTGTGTACATACATTACATTACTTATCCTGTACTGATCCTGAGTTATATCCTGTATTATACCCCAGAGCTGCACTCACTATTCTGTTGGTGGAGTCACTGTGTACATATATTACTTATCCTGTACTGATCCCGAGTTACATCCTGTATTATACTCCAGAGCTGCACTCACTATTCTGCTGGTGGAGTCACTGTGTACATACATTACTTATCCTGAGTTATATCCTGTATTATACTCCAGAGCTGCATTCACTATTCTGCTGGTGGAGTCACTGTGTACATACATTACTTATCCTGTACTGATCCTGAGTTATATCCTGTATTATACTCCAGAGCTGCACTCACTACTCTGCTGGTGGAGTCACTGTGTACATACATTACTTATCCTGTACTGATCCTGAGTTACATCCTGTGTTATACTCCAGAGCTGCACTCACTATTCTGCTGGTGGAGTCACTGTGTACATACATTACATGACTTATCCTGTACTGATCCTGAGTTACATCCTGTATTATACTCCAGAGCTGTACTCACTATTCTGCTGGTGGAGTCACTGTGTACATACATTATATTACTTATCCTGTACTGATCCTGCGTTACATCCTGTATTATACTCCAGAGCTGCACTCACTATTCTGCTGGTGGAGTCACTGTGTACATACATTATATTACTTATCCTGTACTGATCCTGAGTTACATCCTGTATTATACTCCAGAGCTGCACTCACTATTCTGCTGGTGGAGTCACTGTGTACATACATTACTTATCCTGTACTGATCCTGAGTTACATCCTGTATTATACTTCAGAGCTGCACTCACTATTCTGCTGGTGGAGTCACTGTGTACATACATTATATTACTTATCCTGTACTGATCCTGAGTTACATCCTGTATTATACTCCAGAGCTGCACTCACTATACTGCAGATTCAGAGATTAAATATTTGATCCCAACATTCCATGCTTGTTCTCTGCACAGAGCTTGCTCTGGTGATTTGCAGGATCATCTTTACACCAGGCACTGTACAATTATCGGACATAGTGAAAAGTAAGTGCCCCCCCCTGCATTATAGGAATATCTGTCCACAAAACACACTGATACAATAATCCCTGATCCCAATGCAAAATCTCTAACAAAAACCACAATGTAACACGCGCCATTTATAATATTAGTGTCTTCTTATATGGCAGAAGTCTTTGGGACCCCTATAGCTACGCCCCTGAATGAACCTTAAGAGCTGAACACAGCTCAAAAATATATAATTAGTGTAGCAGGTCCCCAACCTGAGGCTCCCCCGCTGTGGGGGTACCACAACTCCCAGCATACTGGGAGTTGCAGTTTCTCAACAACTGAAGCGCCTCGGATTATAGACGACTGTTGTATAGTTTGCTGAAGATCAGCAGTTACATATAGCAGAACATTCCAATCTCCATAGCAACCAAAAAGTATTTACCTCCCGAAATGAAGAACAATCATGAGATACACTGATCGATGTATCCCACAGCAACCAATCACACGCGGTCAATTTTGTAAACCATGAAGGTATTGGATTAGTTGCAGTCACATTAATATAAATAGATTCAGCCCAAATGATCCGACAGAAAGAGATTTCTAATGAGCTTCCCCCTATATAATTCATAAGACTCAGGTGTAATGTAGAAGCCACGTCCTACACTGCCGAAGTCATTGATGTTTTCTCCATTGTTGAGTAGTTTGTGAACCCCTCTGAGGTATAAAATTATATCCTGTATCATAATATCAGACATAGGGGGCAGTATTCTAGTAGTTATATTCTTGTATATTGGGGCAGTATTATAGTAGTTATATTCCTGTATATAGAGAGCAGTATCATAGTAGTTATATTCTTGTATATAGGAGCAGTATTATAGTAGTTATATTCTTGTATATAGGGGCAGTATTATAGTAGTTATATTCTTGTATATAGGAGGCAGTATTATAGTAGTTATATTCTTGTATATAGGGGGCAGTATTATAGTAGTTATATTCTTGTATATAGGGGCAGTATTATAGTAGTTATATTCTTGTATATAGGAGCAGTATTATAGTAGTTATATTCTTGTATATAGGGGCAGTATTATAGTAGTTATATTCTTGTATATAGGAGAAGTATTATAGTAGTTATATTCCTGTATATAGGGGCAGTATTATAGTAGTTATATTCTTGTATATAGGAGCATTATTATAGCAGTTATATTCTTGTATATAGGGGCAGTATTATAGTAGTTATATTCTTGTATATAGGGGGTGTATGATAGTAGTTGTATTCTTGTATATAGAAGTATTATAGTAGTTACATTCTTGTATATAGGGTCAGTATTATAGTAGTTATATTCTTGTATATAGGGGGCAGTATTATAGTAGTTGTATTCTTGTATATAGGAGAAGTATTATAGTAGTTACATTCTTGTATATAGGGTCAGTATTATAGTAGTTATATTCTTGTATATAGGGGGAAGTATTATAGTAGTTATATTCTTGTATATAGGGGGCAGTATTATAGTAGTTGTATTCTTGTATATAGGAGAAGTATTATAGTAGTTACATTCTTGTATATAGGGTCAGTATTATAGTAGTTACATTCTTGTATATAGGGTCAGTATTATAGTAGTTATATTCTTGTATATAGGAGCAGTATTATAGTAGTTATATTCTTGTATATAGGGGGCAGTATTATAGTAGTTATATTCTTGTATATAGGGGCAGTATTATAGTAGTTATATTCTTGTATATAGGAGCAGTATTATAGTAGTTATATTCTTGTATATAGGGGCAGTATTATAGTAGTTATATTCTTGTATATAGGGGGCAGTATTATAGTAGTTGTATTCTTGTATATAGGAGAAGTATTATAGTAGTTACATTCTTGTATATAGGGTCAGTATTATAGTAGTTACATTCTTGTATATAGGGTCAGTATTATAGTAGTTATATTCTTGTATATAGGAGCAGTATTATAGTAGTTATATTCTTGTATATAGGGGGCAGTATTATAGTAGTTATATTCTTGTATATAGGGGCAGTATTATAGTAGTTATATTCTTGTATATAGGAGCAGTATTATAGTAGTTATATTCTTGTATATAGGGGCAGTATTATAGTAGTTATATTCTTGTATATAGGGGCAGTATTATAATAGTTATATTCTTCTATATAGGAGCAGTATTATAGTAGTTATATTCTTGTATATAGGAGCAGTATTATAGTAGTTATATTCTTGTATATAGGGGCAGTATTATAGTAGTTATATTCTTGCATATAGGAGCAGTATTATAGTAGTTATATTCTTGTATATAGGAGCAGTATTATAGTAGTTATATTCTTGTATATAGGGGCAGTATTATAGTAGTTATATTCTTGTATATAGGGGCAGTATTATAGTAGTTATATTCTTGTATATAGGAGCAGTATTATAGTAGTTATATTCTTGTATATAGGGGCAGTATTATAGTAGTTATATTCTTGTATATAGGGGCAGTATTCTAGTAGTTATATTCTTGTATATAGGGGGCAGTATTATAGTAGTTATATTCTTGTATATAGTAGCAGTATTATAGTAGTTATATTCTTGTATATAGGGGCAGTATTATAGTAGTTCTATTCTTGTATATAGGGGCAGTATTATAGTAGTTATATTCTTGTATATAGGGGCAGTATTATAGTAGTTATATTCTTGTATATAGGGGGCAGTATTATAGTAGTTATATTCTTGTATATAGGGGCAGTATTATAATAGTTATATTCTTGTATATAGGAGCAGTATTATAGTAGTTATAGTCTTGTATATAGGGGGCGGTATTATAGTAGTTATATTCCTGTATATAGGGGCAGTATTATAGTAGTTATATTCTTGTATATAGGGGGCAGTAATATAGTAGTTATATTCTTGTATATAGGGGGCAGTATTATAGTAGGTATATTCTTGTATATAGGGGACAGTATTATAGTAGTTATATTCTTGTATATAGGGGCAGTATTATAGTAGTTATATTCTTGTATATAGGAGCAGTATTATAGTAGTTTATAGTCTTGTATATAGGGACAGTATTATAGTAGTTATATTCTTGTATATAGGAGCAGTATTATAGTAGTTTATAGTCTTGTATATAGGGACAGTATTATAGTAGTTATATTCTTGTATATAGGAGCAGTATTATAGTAGTTATATTCTTGTATATAGGGCAGTATTATAGTAGTTATAGTCTTGTATATAGGGGGCAGTATTATAGTAGTTATATTCTTGTATATAGGAGCAGTATTATAGTAGTTATATTCTTGTATATAGGGCAGTATTATAGTAGTTATATTCTTGTATATAGGGGGCAGTATTATAGTAGTTATATTCTTGTATATAGGGAGCAGTATTATAGTAGTTATATTCTTGTATATAGGGGCAGTATTATAGTAGTTATATTCTTGTATATAGGAGCAGTATTATAGTAGTTATATTCTTGTATATAGGGGGCAGTATTATAGTAGTTATACTCTTGTATATAGGGGGCGGTATTATAGTAGTTATATATTTTTATATATAGGGGGCAGTATTATATTATATTTTTGTACATATTTGTGGGAGGACTCAGGACTACATGATGTAAAGTGAAGCTTGTATGGAACGATCCTGTAAATCGCAGAGACTCCGCTTCAGGGACCTCTTTTTGGACACTTTCTCCTGTTTTACAAGTGTTCACATGTCGTCAGTGTGGGATCTTTTTTGATGGTTCATTATGTGAATTTATAGCGTTTCACAAGAATAATAGTTCTGCAGTCTCTGGATCAGTGCACTACGGCTTGTGACGCAGGTCATTGCAACAAATAAAATAAGTTAAACATTGTTCGACCAGGTGACCACTATTGAAATGATGTCATGATGTGACATCACAGTGTTTGCGGTTTACTACTTAGACTGCCTGCGGGTCAGCAATTGATGCCGTAGCACAAAAGTTTGTGATCCCTCAATACAAATTCCTGTTTAGTGATGTATATAGATATGAGGGGACCCCATAATCAAGATGGCCCCCCCTACTGGTGCATGTGATTATTGCGGAGAATAAGGGGCGGCAGCTGGCAGACAACTATCCCACAATGGGGAGGATGAGTATAGGATAAGCCCAGACTATAAAACATAATCTAAGTGCCCTCTGCCAGCAGTAAACGTCCTATAAGCGCCAGGATGAGGTCACTATTCAGACTCCGCACGTGTTGTTCTGGGGCGGCACCTGCACATCACCGAAAATACAGATGTTGGGAAATCCCTTTGATTACGAAATTGTTTGACACTGGAAGGAAGAGGAGGATTGAAGAGCAGGAAGAGGAAATGCTACGTGTCAGGGTTACACGGTCACGCACACTGCAGCAATTGTATATTAACTGTATAGAACATGAAGGAGTCCAACCACTCACAGGGTCCAGTCCCACAGATTACGCTGCTTACATTTTCGGTTGACTTCCTAGCAATCAGCCAATTGGGCAGTGCTAAAGAGCCGGGCATCTGAGGGGCCCCACAATGTCCGCTCCATTCAGACAAACTAGCACAAATGTGGATCAAAACCTGAAGTGCTCGGTGAACGACTTTCGGCTTTTTTTTGACAGCTTTTGATGAAGGGCCGGTACATTTTGATCAAAATTAATCTTAACCATTGGGTAGGGCAAGGTTCTGCAACTTTCTAATAGACTTTGGGTTTCAATTCCTTATAATTTTTAAAATGTATGCTTGCTGTCAGTGAATAAAGACATTATTCTTGACATTTATAGGTTAAAAATTCATGCTGACGTAATCCTGCTAATACAGTTGCAGTTTGTTGCAATGTCTCAGTGTCCAGGACAGAAATGAGGACCCAGAGTAATGCCTGTACATTACATTATACTGCAGCTCTGTGAGCAGGACTAGGTCAGGAAGGACTTACACTCTTTAAATGTCAACTGACAGCAAGCAGGTAAAGAATTAAAACAAAATGTCTATAAAAAATTAAAAAAAACTTGTAGAACTTTTCATCATACAAAAGATGAAGCTTTATTTACATTAGACAGGACGAGCTCTTAGATAGATGGACATATATACGGATACGGGTGGTGTGTATATATGTATATATGGATACAGGTGGGTGTGTATATGGATATGGGTGGGTGTGTATATATGTATATATGGATACAGGTGGGTGTGGATATATGGATACGGGTGGTGTGTATATATGTATATATGGATACAGGTGGGTGTGGATATATGGATACGGGTGGTGTGTATATATGTATATATGGATACGGGTGGTGTGTATATATGTATATATGGATACGGGTGGTGTGTATATATGTATATACGGATACAGGTGGGTGTGGATATATACGGATACAGGTGGGTGTGTATATATGTATATATGGATATGGGTGGGTGTGTATATATGTATATATGGATATGGGTGGGTGTGTATATATGTATATATGGATACAGGTGGGTGTGTATATATGGATAGGGGTGGGTGTGTATATATAGATATATGGATACAGGTGGGTGTGGATATATGGATACAGGTGGGTGTGTATATATGTATATATGGATATGGGTGGGTGTGTATATATGTATATATGGATATGGGTGGGTGTGTATATATGTATATATGGATATGGGTGGGTGTGTATATATGGATAGGGGTGGTGTGTATATATAGATATATGGATACAGGTGGGTGTGGATATATGGATACAGGTGGGTGTGTATATATGTATATATGGATATGGGTGGGTGTGTATATATGTATATATGGATATGGGTGGGTGTGTATATATGTATATATGGATATGGGTGGGTGTGTATATATGGATAGGGGTGGTGTGTATATATAGATATATGGATACAGGTGGGTGTGGATATATGGATACAGGTGGGTGTGTATATATGTATATATGGATATGGGTGGGTGTGTATATATGTATATATGGATATGGGTGGGTGTGTATATATGTATATATGGATATGGGTGGGTGTGTATATATGGATAGGGGTGGGTGTGTATATATAGATATATGGATACAGGTGGGTGTGGATATATGGATACGGGTGGTGTGTATATATGTATATATGGGCCTCACATCCACACAGGGCCTGGCACATTATATCTGATAAAGCATCCGCGTCCGATCAGCGGCTCCGCTTCCCCGGCTCAGACACGGAGATTTTGTCAGTTAATGCAGCAATAAATGTAAAAATAAATCATAAATAATTCACAGATGTTGATGGGAAGATCCTGCGTCTTAGAGGATGAAGCTTCCTGCAGACAGCGCAGAGTTAATGGATTCTTGCTGTTTAACTGCGGCTGGTTCTACTTGAGGACAAATATTCAGCAAAGTCTCCGCACGTGGGGGGGGGGGGGCTCCGGTTTATAAATATTTCAGCAGTTTCCTGCTTTATTATGTCAGAATAAAAGACCTTTATATCTTATATCTGTGCAGAGGATGCAACATTATAATGAGAGAGCGCGCGAGAGAGAGCGCAAGAGAGACAAGAGAGCGCACGAGAGCAAGAGAGCCGGCAGGCAAAAAAGAGAGACAGAGAGAGCGCGCGAGAGACAGAGAGAGAGCGCGCGAGAGACAGAGAGAGAGCGCGCGAGAGACAGAGAGAGAGCGCGCGAGAGACAGAGAGAGAGCGCGCGAGAGACAGAGAGAGAGCGCGCGAGAGACAGAGAGAGAGAGCGCGCGAGAGACAGAGAGAGAGAGCGCGCGAGAGACAGAGAGAGAGAGCGCGCGAGAGACAGAGAGAGAGAGCGCGCGAGAGACAGAGAGAGAGAGCGCGCGAGAGACAGAGAGAGAGAGCGCGCGAGAGACAGAGAGAGAGAGCGCGCGAGAGACAGAGAGAGAGAGCGCGCGAGAGACAGAGAGAGAGAGCGCGCGAGAGACAGAGAGAGAGAGCGCGCGAGAGACAGAGAGAGCGCGCGCGAGAGAGAGAGCGCGCGCGAGAGACAGAGAGAGCGCGCGCGAGAGACAGAGAGAGCGCGCGCGAGAGACAGAGAGAGCGCGCGCGAGAGACAGAGAGAGCGCGCGCGAGAGACAGAGAGAGCGCGCGCGAGAGACAGAGAGAGCGCGCGCGAGAGACAGAGAGAGCGCGCGCGAGACAGAGAGAGCGCGCGCGAGACAGAGAGAGCGCGCGCGAGACAGAGAGAGCGCGCGCGAGACAGAGAGAGCGCGCGCGAGAGACAGAGAGTGCGTGTGAGAGAGAAATGGAACAGAGTTTGTGTCACTGAAATTTCTGCCGCAAGTGATTGCAGCCTTAATTCACACATTGCATATTTGTTGCAGGTTTTTGGGTTGGATACAGGAGGATTCTTTCTTCCTTTTTATTTCCCATTCCTTTTGAAACCACTTATGATCTTCGCTAGAAAAAAAAAAAAAATCTGCATCAAAATCACGCGATGTGTGAATCCTGCCTTACACGGCATTTCCCCAGAAAAAAAAAAAAAAAAAAGATAAAGCCTTTCAGTCGTCTTATTCGGTCACGTTCTTAATTATTCTATTTGGAGACTTCTTCCTTTTATAGGGGACACTGGGAAATTTTCCTTTTGCAGGAGCTGAAAATTCCTCAAATGACCTGAACTGTGAGATGGGGACGTGGCAGCCAACAAGTGACAGCAAGCAATGGTAGGTGCCAACCGCTGTAGTGAAGGGTTCAGTGTTCATTTCCTACTATGTGAAACAGATCATCCTAAACGACTCACAGCTGAAGGTTTGCTACATTTTTCTCCAGTCTGGACAATCCTCTATGAGCTAAACAGCCTGGACTCCAGAATGATACATTTTACCTGCACTGATACAGTGTAGCAAATTATAAGGACATGAGAGAGATTTGTGCTGCTGATGTGTTTCCCTCCGAGGATTGCCATGATACACTGTAACAAACGCTCAGCTGTGAGATGTATTAGGTGAGGACAGGTTTTCCGCCTCTGGATGTGAACAATAAATGGCTCATTCACTGACAGCAAGCAGAGATCTTTAAAATGGTGGTAAAAATTTTGTGTATTATAGTAACGTGTTTCCGTCTGTTGGGGGGAGAATATCGTGTGCAGTGTAATGAATGGCGGCTGCATCTGTGAAGAAGAGACGTGGTGAATCCAGAGGGGAAACAGATGGAGGGAGTCTCATTAGTTCTCATTATTTCTCTCCTGCACTATTAAAAGCAGAAATAAAAATATCAGGGATGGGAAGGAGCGCAGAATTCTTGGCGCGCCGCGCTCTGTTTACAACATGAATGTTTTACAAAGAGAGGAAGCAAACACCACTCCCTTTCTGTGAAATCAACCTTCCCTCTGTCCTCGCAGACTATTCCCTCTCCGCAGACCGTTCCATCCATTATCCCCCTCTGCCTGTAAACTGAAGCCTTTCTGCGGGATCCTACAGTACAGACCCCCTCCCCTCCCCCCCCACTTCTCAATAACACAACAATATCCTGCGCTCTAATCAGAAACACAATTGTGGCGAAATGTATCCAGAAGAATCGACGTCTTCTGCAAATTCACCTCTGAAGAATCCGGGAGCGCGGAGCGCACGACCCCGGGACCACATGAAAGGGGCGCCCGTTCCTGCAGGATACTATATAGCCGCCATGAAATGGGGAGCCCAGAAGTCGCCCCCACTTCATTACGAACATGTTACAAATGGGGCCAATTTGTATCACCATCTTAGGGAGGGGACAACTCGATCTAATACACGTGTCCCGGCGTTTACAAGAGGAAGACAAGCAGGAGACTCACAGGGGCAGATTTAATATTGTTGATGCGCCAAATTCTGGCCTTAGTTGTGGTTTGTTTTTTTTAGGGCGCAAAATAATTTTGACAGATTTATTACTGACTTGGGAAAAAAAAAAAAAGCAGATGTCTGTGCCTCACCAGACACTTAAAAAGCGTCTAGAAAAGGGGACTTAAAAAGCGCCGAAGTGCACCAAGGTTTTGGAACAAAAACCTGGTGTGAACTAAACCCATCAAGATGTGGCGTAAGGATAAAGTGTCAAACAAGATGCGCCAAGTGATTAGACAGAGTGTGCCAATTTGAAAAATTTAGTTCTGCAACAAAACAGCCATGTGAATGTACCTTAGAATTCTTCTTGCATCCAATCTCACAAACCGGGAGCCCCTATTATTGGCACATTTTGGGGCGAAGTGGATTTGGCAGCCAAAGACAAGTTTTCATTTTTTCCATTCATTATGAAAAATACCCTCTTTACCTCAAAACACCATCAATTAGTTTCCATATAGATATAATGTACATAAACTTATTTCTCCTGTACTGATCCTGAGTTACACCCTGTATTATACTACAGAGCTGCACTCACTATTCTGCTGGTGGAGTCACTGTGTACATACATTACATTACTTATCCTGTACTGATCCTGAGTTACATCCTGTATTATACTCCAGAGCTGCACTCACTATTCTGCTGGTGGAGTCACTGTGTACATACATTACATTACTTATCCTGTACTGATCCTGAGTTACATCCTGTATTATACTCCAGAGCTGCACTCACTATTCTGCTGGTGGAGTCACTGTGTACATACATTACATTACTTATCCTGTACTGATCCTGAGTTACATCCTGTATTATACTCCAGAGCTGCACTCACTATTCTGCTGGTGGAGTCACTGTGTACATACATTACTTATCCTGTACTGATCCCGAGTTACATCCTGTATTATACTCCAGAGCTGCACTCACTATTCTGCTGGTGGAGTCACTGTGTACATACATTACATTACTTATCCTGTACTGATCCTGAGTGATATCCTGTATTATACTCCAGAGCTGCACTCACTATTCTGCTGGTGGAGTCACTGTGTACATACATTACATTACTTATCCTGTACTGATCCTGAGTTACATCCTGTATTATACTCCAGAGCTGCACTCACTATTCTGCTGGTGGAGTCACTGTGTACATACATTACATTACTTATCCTGTACTGATCCTGTATTATACTCCAGAGCTGTACTCACTATTCTGCTGGTGGAGTCACTGTGTACATACATTACATTACTTGTCCTGTACTGATCCTGTATTATACTCCAGAGCTGTACTCACTATTCTGCTGGTGGAGTCACTGTGTACATACATTACATTACTTATCTTGTACTGATCCTGAGTTATATCCTGTATTATACTCCAGAGCTGCACTCACTATTCTGCTGGTGGAGTCACTGTGTACATACATTACATTACTTATCCTGTACTGATCCTGAGTTATATCCTGTATTATACTCCAGAGCTGAACTCACTATTCTGCTGGTGGAGTCACTGTGTACATACATTACTTATCCTGTACTGATCCTGAGTTATATCCTGTATTATACTCCAGAGCTGCACTCACTATTCTGCTGGTTGTTATTGGAGGCAGCACGCATAAGGACAGTCAGCACTAACCGTTCATCTGAGCTCCTGGAGTACATGGGGCTGTTAGTTTTTCCTATTACACAGCCTGGTATAAGGATGAAACTTCCCAGAGAGCAGTTCACCAGCGCAGGAAACTATGAATTTATCCAGGGGAATAAATAAACTCCAGTTCCCTGATTCAGGGACACAAATAACAGGAACTTCCTTGGAAGCCGTTATAATACCTTATAACGCAACACACGTGAAACCAGAGCGGCAGGATTGCTGTCGTGAATAGGTCGCTCCACTGTAATATCTAACGTTTCCCCTCCCCCGATCCTGGGAGAAAACTTCACACAGTTTTTGGAGGCCCCTGAGGTTACATTCTATTTACACAAGTTATCGAGAAAAGAGGAAGCAATGAAACTTCCGGACTGATAGCGGGAAATGTTCCAGCGATTCAGAAGAACAAACGGAGGGATCAGATGGAGAGCAAGACAACTGCTGGGTCCTCGCTGTTATCAGCCAATAATTAGAGAGTTAACAGCAACTGCCCCAGATCTACAGCTGACAACTGCGAGAAAGTGGAAGAAATCAGCATTACAGCTTCATAAGCAAATAAACCAGAGGAGATATCATCTTGAAAGTTAGAGACAAGGGTCAAGCCTTCACCCCCTGCAATACATAATATAGTGTATAGGGGGCAGTATTATAGTAGTTATATTCTTGTATATAGGAGCAGTATTATAGTAGTTATATTCTTGTATATAGGGGCAGTATTATAGTAGTTATATTCTTGTATATAGGAGCAGTATTATAGTAGTTATATTCTTGTATATAGGGGGCAGTATTATAGTAGTTATATTCTTGTATATAGGGGGCAGTATTATAGTAGTTATATTCTTGTATATAGGAGCAGTATTATAGTAGTTATATTCTTGTATATAGGGGCAGTATTATAGTAGTTATATTCTTGTATATAGGGGCAGTATTATAGTAGTTATATTCTTGTATATAGGGGGCAGTATTATAGTAATTATATTCTTGTATATAGGAGCAGTATTATAGTAGTTATATTCTTGTATATAGGGAGCAGTATTATAGTAGTTATATTCCTGTATATAGGGGGCAGTATTATAGTAGTTATATTCTTGTATATACGAGCAGTATTATAGTAGTTATATTCTTGTATATAGGGGGCAGTATTATAGTAATTATATTCTTGTATATAGGAGCAGTATTATAGTAGTTATATTCTTGTATATAGGGAGCAGTATTATAGTAGTTATATTCTTGTATATAGGGGCAGTATTATAGTAGTTATATTCTTGTATATAGAGGCAGTTTTATAGTAGTTATATTCTTGTATATAGGGGCAGTATTATAGTAGTTATATTCTTGTATATAGGGACAGTATTATGGTAGTTATATTCTTGTATATAGGGGGCAGTATTATAGTAGTTATATTCTTGTATATAGGAGGCAGTATTATAGTAGTTATATTCTTGTATATAGGAGCAGTATTATAGTAGTTATATTCTTGTATATAGGGGGCAGTATTATAGCAGTTATATTCTTGTATATATGGGAGCAGTATTATAGTAGTTATATTCTTGTATATAGGAGCAGTATTATAGTAGTTATATTCTTGTATATAGGAGCAGTATTATAGTAGTTATATTCTTGTATATAGGAGCAGTATTATAGTAGTTATATTCTTGTATATAGGAGCAGTATTATAGTAGTTATATTCTTGTATATAGGGGCGGTATTATAGTAGTTATATTCTTGTATATAGTGGCAGTATTATAGTAGTTATATTCTTGTATATAGGGGGCAGTATTATAGTAGTTATATTCTTGTATATAGGAGCAGTATTATAGTAGTTATATTCTTGTATATAGGTGGCAGTATTATAGTAGTTATATTCTTGTATATAGGGGGCAGTATTATAGTAGTTATATTCTTGTATATAGGAGCAGTATTATAGTAGTTATATTTTTTTATATAGGTGGCAGTATTATAGTAGTTATATTTTTGTATATAGGGGGCAGTATTATAGTAGTTATATTCTTGTATATAGGGGCAGTATTATAGTAGTTATATTCTTGTATATAGGAGGCAGTATTATAGTAGTTATATTCTTGTATATAGGGGTAGTATTATAGTAGTTATATTCTTGTATATAGGGGCAGTATTATAGTAGTTATATTCTTGTATATAGGAGGCAGTATTATAGTAGTTATATTCTTGTATATAGGGGGCGGTATTATAGTAGTTATATTCTTGTATATAGGAGCAGTATTATAGTAGTTATATTCTTGTATATAGAGGGCAGTATTATAGTAGTTATATTCTTGTATATAGGAGCAGTATTATAGTAGTTATATTCTTGTATATAGGGGGCAGTATTATAGTAGTTATATTCTTGTATATAGGGGGCAGTATTATAGTAGTTATATTCTTGTATATAGGGGGCAGTATTATAGTAGTTATATTCTTGTATTTAGGGGCAGTATTAGGGCAGATTCACACGAACGTTGCGTTTTTGCGCGCGCAAACAACGCAGCGTTTTGCGAGCGCAAAAACCATTTGACAGCTGCGTGTGTCATGCGTGTCTGATGCGCGGCTGCGTGATTTTCGCGCAGCCGGCATCATAGAGATGAGGCTTGTCAACGCCCGTCACTGTCCAAGGTGCTGAAAGAGCTAAATCTTTCAGCACCCTCGACAGTGAATGCCGAACACAACAGCGAAAAACCTGTAAAAAAAAAAGATAAAGTTCCTACTTACCGAGAACTTCCCGGCCGTTGCCTTGGTGACGCGTCCTTGGTGACGCGTCCTTGGTGACGCGCCTCTCTTGACATCGGGCCCCACCTCCCTGGATGACGCAGCAGTCCAAGTGACCGCTGCAGCCTGTGATTGGCTGCAGCCTGTGCTTGGCCTGTGATTGGCTGGAGCTGTCACTTGAACTGAATTGTCATCCCGGGAGGTCGGACTGCAGGAAGGAGACAGGAGTAATCGGTAAGTTAGAACTTCGTTTTTTTTTACAGGTTAATGTATTTTGGGATCGCAAGTCACTGTCCATGGTGCTGAAACAGTTTAACTCTTTCAGCACCATGGACAGTGACTATCTCCTGACGTCGCGTACCGATAATTTTTTTGCCGGGATAGGCCAAAACGAGTTTGGCCGAACCCGGTGAAGTTCGGTACGCTTGTCCAGCTTCGCTCATCGCAAAGACACTCCGTTTGGATGTTCGGAAACAGAAAAGCACGTGGTGCTTTTCGGTTTTCATTCATCCTTTTCACTGCTGTTGCGCGAATCACGCTCGTCCCACAGAAGTGCTTCCGTGTGGTGCGCGTGATTTTCACGCACCCATTGACTTCAATGGGTGCGTGATGCGCGAAATACGCAGAGTTATTGAACCTGTCTCGCTTTTTGCGCAGCAGACAAACGCTGCGCAAAAAGCACGGACTGTCTGTACTGCCCCATAGACTTGTATTGGTCCATGCGTGCCGCGTGAAAACCACGCGGCCCGCACGGACCGAATACACGCTCGTGTGAATCCCCCCTTATAGTAGTTATATTCTTGTATATAGGGGCAGTATTATAGTAGTTATATTCTTGTATATAGGAGCAGTATTATAGTAGTTATATTCTTGTATATAGGAGGCAGTATTATAGTAGTTATATTCTTGTATATAGGGGGCAGTATTATAGTAGTTATATTCTTGTATATAGGGGGCAGTATTATAGTAGTTATATTCTTGTATATAGGGGGCAGTATTATAGTAGTTATATTCTTGTATATAGGGAGCAGTATTATAGTAGTTATATTCTTGTATATAGGAGCAGTATTATAGTAGTTATATTCTTGTATATTGTGGGCAGTATTATAGTAGTTATATTCTTGTATATAGGGAGCAGTATTATAGTAGTTATATTCTTGTATATGGGGACAGTATTATAGTAGTTATATTCTTGTATATAGGGGGCAGTATTATAGTAGTTATATTCTTGTATATAGGGGCAGTATTATAGTAGTTATATTCTTGTATATAGGGGCAGTATTATAGTAGTTATATTCCTGTATATAGGAGCAGTATTATAGTAGTTACATTCTTGTATATAGGGGGCAGTATTATAGTAGTTATATTCTTGTATATAGGGGCAGTATTATAGTAGTTATATTCTTGTATATAGGGGCAGTATTATAGTAGTTATATTCTTGTATATAGGGGGCAGTATTATAGTAGTTATATTCTTGTATATAGGGGCAGTATTATAGTAGTTATATTCTTGTATATAGGGGCAGTATTATAGTAGTTACATTCTTGTATATAGGGGGCAGTATTATGTTATATTCTCATTGATGTGATGTTATATATTGGGGTTTGTCTTGTATGATTGGACCTTGCAGTTTGCTAAAATCTTTAAACATATGCAGATTTATCGCATTGACCTATTTTCTGGCCTCATTTCAAGTCCCCCCTGATTCCTCTGCAGCATCTTCCTCATTCTTCATTTGCTATAGTTCTTCTGACCCAAATACAACCTTTCAAGCACTAAAATAGCAGGACCGGTCCCACTTGCCCCCTCCCTCATCATCGTACTTAACCCCATGTTCTACAACGCACGTCCCCGCTCTGCTGACATCTGAAGATTTTCTGCTTTTCACAACAAATATTTTCTATTTTTTCGGAGCATTTGCAGAGTAACCATCGGCGACTGTCAGCATGAAGAAAGAAGTGTCAGTATTGAAGGTAGTGGGGAGAAGAGACGCGGCAGCCGGCGGTCTTATTAACGTCCCGCACATCCTATACATGAAAGGGAAGGCGTAGATCTTATATTTTTCTTTAATCTAACACACCGGCTGTACCAATACTTTGGGTTTCCACAGATAAAACTGAATTTTAGAGAGAACTTCCCCGAAAGCTGCAACAACTACAGGGACTGGCGTGAAGTTTTACTATTCATGGGTGATTTTATTATTGTTGGGGGGAAACGTTCTTTGAGATATATTATGTTTTTTCCATTTTGGTTTACACCTGCCAACTCCTTGTACTGTCCTGGAGTCATCACGTATAACGGCGACTCTGGGGCGCCAAGTAAAAATGGTGCCGATGGCAAAATTAACGTATCCAGTTACAGCAAAACATAAAGCAACATTGTCACGAAGGAGACACGCACAGCTCTGCAAACAGCAGGACGACCTTGAAACACAAGATGACCTCCGGCGGGCACTCCATTGGCGTCAGTTTGCGGTTCCGTCATCTTTCTGCTTGTAGGAAGATTAAAACGCATAATGGGAAATGACGCGCCCAAAAGATATTAATATTTACTGCATGGCAAAGATGAGCCTCCGGGACAGGCAACGTGGACAGGACTGGCTATCAGTCAAGTTGTAAATCCCATAAGTGGCAATGTAAATATTATACGACTTGTGTTCATGGGATACAATGTGCCCCGTCCCACTAGTAATAGTCAATGGCGCTGAAAAATAGTTTTTTGTGTGCCCCTCCCTGTGATTGCTCCTCCCCTATCCTACTCAGAGTGAAGGGGATTGGATGTCTCCTATCCCAGACAAAAGCTCCGCCCAGACAAAAGCTCTGCCCAGACAAAAGCTCCGCCCAGTCAAAAGCTCCGCTCAGTCAAAAGCTCCGCTCAGTCAAAAGCTCCGCCCAGACAAAAGCTCCGCCCAGACAAAAGCGCCGCCCAGTCTAGGAGATGCCTGGATGATGCTCCTTGCCACAAAGCATCATGGTCCTGAATTTTGGAACCTCATAATAGGCATGTAGGGGTGATTCGTTATCCCATTGCCCCCAGTTCTGTATGGATGCCAATTGTGCCCCTGTAAGATTGAACCGCGGGTGGAATAAATGGGCATTGGAGCTTCCCCAGGGCAGACGAGTCCCGACAAGCTCTTACTGAGCACTTAACAAGCTCTAATTGAATCTTCCTTCCCAGGGATTTTTATTGCATTTCTAAGGCATCTTTCCCGAACGCTGCAGAGGACGTCACTATGGAGGGGGAGGGGAGGGTAACTGTTACTAATGGTGTCCAGTCAGCTGACTTTGTTTTTCAGACTGGTAACGCCCCTTGTAATTATTTGTATGGGGCCAGGCTGTAGTTTTTACATCCCATGTTGATTCATGTATCCAAATATCAGTTATGGGAAATTGACTACATGTGCCAGCATGCCCAGGTGAGTGGGCAAGTAAGAGGGCAGCACTGTGCCAATGATTCAGTAGGGGGAGGTGACAGATTTAAACAGCACCTACCGAACACATTAATAAAATCAGTCTACAGTGAGCTCCCCCTAGTGGTGGCTGCAGGCAGTGAACATTTTATCACGGAACTAGGTCTATGCAGGTGATTTGGAGCTCTGTATCAGAAAAACTGAGCTCTGAACACTAAGGATATGGAATAGCAAAATGCTGGACCTATTGAAAAAACAAAAAAACACAGCTACGAAACAATAGCATTTTAAAGACGCTCAAAAATGGTTTTTGTTTTTTTTTGTTTTGTTTTTTTTACAATGGAACCCACCGCATTCTGTTTAAATTAGGGCATCTGTACAGAGGTCACTATACAGAGAGCCGGCTGAGGAGAGACCGATCATCCATCTGCACTCCGCTCATTAGTTGGACATGCACATTGTTATAAACTTTGAACACCAGGTGGCGCCATACTATGTATGTAGATGTCAGAACTCTTATTTACAATTTATACAACGAATATGATATTTAATGGTGGGACAAGTCCTTTAACTAAATTGCTCCCTCTAAATAGCCCCTTGAAGGGCCAATCAGGAAAAATGAATGGAGCTCCGCCCCTCTGACTACTTACCAGGACTGCAGAGCAGTCTGTCACGTGACTCCTCCCAGCACTGATGATTGGCTGAGGGCTACAGAGGTGAGGGGCATGAATTACAGCCCCCTGCTGGGTACTTGTGGAGGTTCTGCTATCAGTTCAGTTTTGCTGCTCATGTATTCTATAACTAATTAAAAGCCATAATCCAATGTTCCCCCGAGCGACTGATGGGACACATTTCTGTGTATTTTAACATGCGCCGTTTTATGCCACGATTTTGTGATGAGCGCCAAAAATAAAATCCACGAAAACCATTCAATAATGTCTCATTAATCCAACGAGAATCTGGTTTGTCCCATAAAAAGGAAACAGAGGGACGTCCTAGGAACAGGTTCCCTTTAAGAACTGCTGCGGTTATTTTAGGAGACAGTAAATTCCTGTTACAGAGTAGCAGAAACATTAGCTGCTGCATGCCAGTTATATAAACACAGATTATTGAAAATTAGGAGGGGGGGGAGGGAGGCGACAAAAATCAAACAGTGGGTTCCAACGTTTTGCCTTCCCCCCCTTTCTCCCCCCACTCCAGTGCTAGAGCAGGTGAAACAAGGTTTTGAAAAAGGGGCGTGGCTTAGACTGCTCTGTGCTTTTCTGGGAAGCAGCAGAAACAATCTCCTAGTGCCCTATCTGCATACCAAGCCACTCCCCCTCAGTTAAGCCCTGCCCCCTTTAGACTATATAACATTATTATAGCACACGATTTGTATATCAGGATCCTGCAGAACAGCTGGCAGAGCGACACACAGATACGTGTTACCTCTAGATTTTATTTTCCTCTTAATTCTGGGGTTAGTGTCTCTTTAAGATGCAACATATATGATGCCCGGTCCTGTATAATGTCCTGGGACAATAAAAACCGTGAAGCTCATCCGGAAATGAATCCAGGGCTAAACATTGTATCACATGAACTATTAGTGCGATATAAACACAAAGTCCCCCCCCCCCATTATTATTATAGAAGTGCTGAAGATGAGGATGTACAGAAATAACAAGAAAAGGAAATGACCCAACACTAAATGCAGAAGGAAGGTTCTGGAAAAAAAAAAAAAAAAAAGAAACTGCACTGGAATCATCCGATAAAAAATTAAAAACAAACACGTTGTCGGTGGGACGGTGCCCTTTAAATAGTCTGTAAAGATTAAACCTGCAGGGGGCACTAAAAACTGAGGGAGGGGGTAACGTAACCTGTTCTCGGTCCAAATCAGTTAGACTTTTGAAGCGGCCCCGTCAGTCAGCGGCGCTCCTCCATACAGCCGCACTGACACATTGAATCGGAAAGAACTGTAACAACGTAACGTTTCACAATCAGCCCAGAATTCCCCTCAAAGGGCAATGCAAATATTTCACCGGATTGATTTGCGCTACAATTGTCGTCGTATTTCTAGACGGAGCGTATGGCGGCTTGGAGTTTCTTAAAAAAAATAAAACGTGCATTTCCCTAAAGCAAAAAGTAACGTCCCCGTTGCAGTGATCATGGGAGCAGACACCCAATTTTCCACAAATCCGAAATGATTTAAGGGGTCAGTTATTTTTACAGAAACAGCGCCACAACAGCCCATAGGCTGCGTCTGGTATTGCAGCTCATCCCAATTCAAGTTAAAAGGCGCTGGACTGCAATACCAGACAATCTATAGCCAGGAGTAGAGAAAAATAGCAGACCCCTTTTTTTCTAATTCTGGACAACCCCTTTAAATCTACTCCCATTGCTCAGCCTTTATTAGTGTCAGTCTTCACTGTGGTTCTGGCATTCTACTCATGAACCAGGAGGAATACTTTTGTTGCCCCCCCTCCCCTCCCCCCACAGTTCCTCAATGAGCGACTTTCACTAGATAAACCGGTTTGTTTCTTCCCGGGATGTTTCACCATTACTTCTCCGGGGGGCAGATAAATATCAGTTTCTGGTCATTACCGGGGAACATTTAGCTGTAGAAGGGAGGACGAAATGTCGCTGATCAATACTGCAAAGGTCAGAGGGGGCGAGCAGCCGAACACGAGGCACGAGCTTCTCGCAGGTTGTGGTTTACACAGGGAAATTGAACCAAGGTCGCCGAAGAAGGAGAATGTGCAGAAGTATTTATAGACCATGCGATTCCAGCGCGCAAAACATCGGCCCTCGGATAGAAAACCGTTTTCCCTTTTGTTAGGCAGCGACCAGCGGTAGATTGAGGGGGTCGGGCAACATGGCACCTAAAAGGGGTCCAGAAACCTCTACCCTACGCAAACACCAGGGCCGAGCCCGCAGTCAGCTACGGGTAATGGCTACAAAGTACATGCGGTCGTGCAGATACAACAGAGTGGGGGTCCGGGGGACGTGGCTATAGGGGGTGCAGAGGTATCAGTCACACCCGGACCCGAAGATACCAGTATTAGAAATGGCACCTGGAAGGTGGGGCCCCGGTACAGATATTGCATTGGGGCCCAGGAGCTTCAGTTAACAAGATGGCAAAACTGTTGCAAATTTTTCCAAATGTATCAATATGGTGCAAGTAGATACAGTGAACAACTATCTGCACCAGTGCCGTAGAATAGAAGAAAAGAAAATATATAAAAACATTTCACAAAATAAATAAAAAAGGAGCCCCCCCCCCCCCAGAAAAATCTAATAAATATATAATATATATGGAAATTAAAAAAAACAAAAAACGTTCTTATTAGCCGATGGTAACAGACTGGAAAAGCAAAATAAAAAGCCACATTTTTCTACATGAATTGTCCAAATTGTACCCAAAAAAAAGAATTATTTTTTTTATTTTTTTAATTTAATTTTTTTAATTGCATTTTTCTTTTTAGTTTAAGGCCCGATTCAGACGAACCTGGCGTTTTTGCGCACGCAAAACACGCAGCGTTTTGCCTGCGCAAAAGCCACTTACCTGCTCCGTGAGGCAGCATCATATGATGCGCGGCTGCGTGCTTTTCGCGCAGCCGCCATCATTATAACACTCCATTTGGATGTTTCTAGCACGTGGTGCTTTTCTGTTTACATTCATCCTTTTGACAGCTGGTGCACGAAACAGCCAGTTCGCACGGAAGTGCTTCTGTGCGACCTGCGTGGTTTTCACGCACCCATTGACTTCAATGATGCGCGAAATACGCCGAGATATTGAACAAGTCGCGCACGGACTGTCTGCACTGCCCCATAGACTTGTATTGGTCCATGCGAGCCGCGTGAAAACCACGCGGCCTGCACGGACGCAATTCACGTTCGTGTGAATCGGCCCTCAACCAGATCCAACGAGACTGGATACAAAGCATCTCCCAGATTATTGAGTCTTTGAATCCTATAGGATAAAACATTTTCTGGGGTCTTGATTTCAGAATGAGGCCGCATGGACGGCCCGGAGTCACATCTCCCCTTATCACACGGGCGCATGGCGGCACGGTCGGATGGGCGGTTATGTGGCAGGTTACAAGTATAATATGTTACCAGCAATAATTAGACAGGACATGTAACAGTCTACAAGCCGCAGAAGACGCGACACGACGAGCGGAGGACGAGACCGGGCAGAGAGCAGAACATTGTCTGAGGATCTGCAAAATGGATCAACGGCCTCCAATCAGTCGGGTTTGCCCCATTTTATGGAATCTACGCCCACGCTATATACCAATGAGTCATCTGGAACATATAGGTTTGGATTTACTGCTACCCTTATATATATATATATATATATATATATATATATATATATATATATACACACACGTTTCCACTGAGCACATGAATATATGTAATAACGGGGGAGGGGGTGTCAGGACGGTCACATTTACCATTAATCTGATGAATGAATAATTACGGCTTTCACTGGTGGCCTGTAGTTTATAATCTCCTGTCCTTACTGTAATATAAATCATCTCTCCCTGTACGGACGTCCTGCCGAGCTCGTGCTTATACACAGCAGCCAATCTGAACAAGCAGAGCTGCAGTAGAAAGCATGGGGGATAGAGCAGCAGACTAGACCTCTAATGAGACGAGAGTGAGTTTTAGACTATATCAGACTCTAATAAACGATGCAGCTAAGCTGGAGTCACTGATGATAGCTATACCCTAATGGAGTAGAACTGCAGTAGCATGGAGGAGGTGGGGGGGGAACAGTAGCACAAGCCCCTAATTAGATGGGAGGAGTCCACTCTATACCTGATGAGGAAGCTCGGTTTCTCCTGGCGATACGCGTGGGGCTGGTCTTTGTTTCTTAATCGTGCGCCCCTCTTGCATCCATTGTCTTATTCTGATGATATTTTAGGTTTGGGACTTCTTGGTTGTGGGTCACATTTATTGGGGTCATTGATGTCAAGAGGGCGTGTTACTATGGCTGTAACGCTGTCCAATCAGCTACAGACAGCGTCACAGTAAGAGCCGGAGAGAGAAGAGCGCGCACACACCTCCAAGCTGCGCACACACTCTCGCTCTTCTCTCTCCAGCTCTTACTGTGGCACGGTCCGTTGCTGATTGGACAGCGTTACAGTCATAGTAACACGCCCCCTTTCCAATTACACGCCCCATTGACAGTTCAGGGGGTTATTTAAATAATCGGGTGCCAAATATAACGGCACCGATATCTAAAATAGGGTAGAAAAAAAAATATTTAAAGTGCCCCAGGGTTTGTGCAGCCCTCCCCATTACACGCTGCGCACGTAGGGGGAGGTGAAGGTTCTTTAACTTGTTTGTCTTCTTTTTGATGTCCATTAAACTTTTGTTACGGTTTTGATCGGATCTCGCAGGTTCAGGTAATTTTTTTACCCATTCTCTGGTAGTTTTGGGAGGTGAATTTCAGACAAAACAGCCAAGCGGGAGTCACTTTAATGGACGTACGGGGGCGGCAGATGCTGAATAAATAGCCGGTACGTAAAGCCGCTCACCAGTCACACCCAGGAATGCATTGTAAGGACTAGTTCACACTTTTTGGCGCTGTTTTTGACGCGGAAACAGAGTCTGAAACCCTGCCCAAATAAAATGTCCAAAGTCGCCTCCCATAGATTAGAGTTATTTTTCACCACGAGCGGAAAAAAAAAAAAAAAAACGCTGGCGGGAGAAGGAGGCGTCATGCTCTTTCTTCCCGCGGTTCCATCTCTGACCTCCTATTGAAATCAACGGGAGGCAGAGAAGCTTTTATTTGCCTGCGGTGCTCAATGGCCAAAAAACGCACCGAAAAACGGCGGCAAAGCAAATGCAGGCAGGTCAAAATCTGATTTATCTGCCTGCAAAAAACTCTGTCTGAACAGCCCCCTAAGGCTGTAACGCCACAAGCTCATGAAAAGTTACAGCCAAGTGCAACATTTGTATTATGTGACCCCCGCCCTCCAAAATCATGTGACCCCCGCCCTCCAAAATCATGTGACCCCCCGCCCTCCAAAATCATGTGACCCCCGCCCTCCAAAATCATGTGACCCCCGCCCTCCAAAATCATGTGATACTGAACATAGCAATGCAAAAGTCAGTATGTAGCTTTAACCCTAGGAGCTCCATCACATGGAGCATTTTTCTTTGTTTTTAATGACACAGGAAACCGATCACTGATGAGGAAGATGTGGAATAAATAATATAAAATAATAAACAACAAATACAAAAATAAATAATAAAATAGATGATTAAATTCATTCTAATAAACACATTCACTTTCCCTAATTTAAAGGGGCAGTCCCCGGTTTTTGCAGTGAAGCCACTTCAGTATATTAGGGAATTGCACTATGAGCGGTTCTGACATCTGGGTCATATTAGACCCGGCGGATCTTCTGTATTTAGACCCATGTTGTTATTGAGGTTTTGGAGAGCGATCGTCTGATTGAGCATCATTCACATAAGAAGAGCGCCCAGTTATAACGTCGTGAATCTGACGCCGCTACCGACTTATAAGACGCACGTGACTCCGTTGCGCCGTAGTCACTGTCCAGAGGGAACATTTTGCAAGTTTAATAAAAGCTTCTACAGAATCCGCTGCTGAGTCCTGGACCGGACACATCATCCTCATCCTCATCCTCGCCCTCATCCTCATCCTCGCCCTCATCCTCATCCTCATCCTTATCTTCAGGCTGCTGAAGTTGCGGGTCTTACTTCCCACTTAATTCAATGGATAAAACCCACAACAGAAGAGCAGCGATTCCGCAGCATAAATGGACGTGCCGCGGCCCCAAAAACCGCACCGCAGCTCAATCTATGATCGGTTTCTCTGCTTATTTTTTTTCATGCTGCAGGTGGAGGAGACTTGTTCATGTCTCACCCATTTTGCTCCTTCTGCGGAAAATCCTCAGCGTTTCCGTTTAGGGTGTTCCTACCCTTAGGGCTTATTCAGATGAAGGAGTATAAACTCGGACGTGAAAATGATTCGCACCGGTGCGGGGCCCGTTTTTATGGATCCCTCGTAGACTTGAGTCTATTGAGGGATCGGTGAAAACGGACAAAAACAGGACACGTCGTATTTTTTCACGGACCCTTCACACGGTCTGTTAAGACATACGGCCGCGTGGACAGCCCAATAGAAATCCATGCAGCCGCGTGACGGCCGTAAAAAAACAAAACATTCACCACACGGACTACATTTTCGTTGGTCTGAAATTGGGAATTTCTGTCCCAATTTTTATAATCACAAACTGCACCATTTTCCGTAAAAACGTGCAGCAAAATGTGAACACAGCCTTAGGCCAGGGCCACACAGGTCAGGGCCCAAGAGCCAAGAGGAGCCCAGATAAGACCACATAGGTTCCCATGTCTTATAGGGGCTTTCAAAGGCTCGTCCGTGGAGTCGCTGCATAAGGCTCTGTACACACAGGGAGCGGAAATTGTGGTTTATTGTTGCATTGAAAGCAGAATTGCAAAATGCTGCCGGTTTTACTACAGGTTTGCAAAAACTTGGTATTTTGTCACAATTTGGCGGCAATAAACCGTGATTTGAGAACGCCGTGTGAATAGATCTTTATAGGATCTGATTAGGTCTTAAAGAGTTTTCTGCTTTGGACAATCAATCTCTGTCAGAAGGGTTTATCCCCCTCCAAAAAAAAAAAAAAGCCAATCACATGGTGTCCTGTGCCTAAGACCCCCAGCGATCAGCTGTATTCTGTGGGGAATCAAGCAGCAAGTGTTCAACTTCTCTGCAGCGCCACCGCAGGTGAAAGAAAGCATTACACAGTTCTCATTTAAATTCATGGGTTGTCCGTGTAAATCTCGGATGTGCCGGGTCCTCCAGAGAGAGGCGCTGTTTGTAGCCAATTTGGCCAGTAAATGAGGGTCCTGAACTCCCCTATTAATTCAAAATTACAAAAAAAGAGTATTAGAAAATGGGTTTCTAAACCAGACAACCCCTGGAGGGAAATAAGATACCATCCAACCAGGAGCAGCTACGTCAGTTGACACCTCTTATAACAGAGCAGTGTCCTAAGAGGAGCGGCTGATATCAGTCACATATATAGATGTAAGGACTGGGGGATATAATAGTACAGCGGTGATATAAGAGGAGCGAGCGGCTGATATCAGTCACATATATAGATGTAAGGACTGGGGGATATAATAGTACAGCGGTGATATAAGAGGAGCGAGCGGCTGATATCAGTCACATATGATGTAATGTCTCTGCAGGATATAATAGTACTGGAGTGATATAAGAGGAGCGGCTGATATCAGTCACACATATGATGTAATGTCTCTGGAGGATATAATAGTACTGGAGTGATATAAGAGGAGCGGCTGATATCAGTCACATATGATGTAATGTCTCTGGAGGATATAATAGTGCTGGAGTGTTATAAGAGGAGCGGCTGATATCAGTCACACATATGATGTAATGTCTCTGGAGGATATAATAGTGCTGGAGTGATATAAGAGGAGCGGCTGATATCAGTCACAGATATGATGTAATGTCTCTGGAGGATATAATAGTACTGGAGTGATATAAGAGGAGCGGCTGATATCAGTCACATATATGATGTAATGTCTCTGGAGGATATAATAGTACTGGAGTGATATAAGAGGAGCAGCTGATATCAGTCACATATATGATGTAATGTGTCTGGAGGATATAATAGTACTGGAGTGATATAAGAGGAGCGGCTGATATCAGTCACACATATGATGTAATGTCTCTGGAGGATATAATAGTGCTAGAGTGATATAAGAGGAGCGGCTGATATCAGTCACATATGATGTAATGTGTCTGGAGGATATAATAGTACTGGAGTGTTATAAGAGGAGCGGCTGATATCAGTCACACATATGATGTAATGTCTCTGGTGGATATAATAGTACTGCAGTGATATAAGAGGTGCGGCTGATATCAGTCACATATGATATAATGTCTCTGGAGGATATAATAGTACTGGAGTGATATAAGAGGAGCTGCTGATATCAGTCACAGATATGATGTAATGTCTCTGGAGGATATAATAGTGCTGGAGTGATATAAGAGGAGCGGCTGATATCAGTCACATATATGATGTAATGTCTCTGGAGGATATAATAGTACTGGAGTGTTATAAGAGGAGCGGCTGATATCAGTCACACATGATGTAATGTCTCTGGAGGATATAATAGTGCTGGAGTGATATAAGAGGAGCGGCTGATATCAGTCACAGATATGATGTAATGTCTCTGGAGGATATAATAGTGCTGGAGTGATATAAAAGGAGCGGCTGATATCAGTCACATATATGATGTAATGTCTCTGGAGGATATAATAGTACTGGAGTGTTATAAGAGGAGCGGCTGATATCAGTCACACATGATGTAATGTCTCTGGAGGATATAATAGTGCTGGAGTGTTATAAGAGGAGCGGCTGATATCAGTCACATATGATGTAATGTCTCTGGAGGATATAATAGTGCTGGAGTGATATAAGAGGAGCGGCTGATATCAGTCACACATATGATGTAATGTCTCTGGAGGATATAATAGTACTGGAGTGATATAAAAGGAGCGGCTGATATCAGTCACATATATGATGTAATGTCTCTGGAGGATATAATAGTACTGGAGTGTTATAAGAGGAGCGGCTGATATCAGTCACACATGATGTAATGTCTCTGGAGGATATAATAGTGCTGGAGTGTTATAAGAGGAGCGGCTGATATCAGTCACATATGATGTAATGTCTCTGGAGGATATAATAGTGCTGGAGTGATATAAGAGGAGCGGCTGATATCAGTCACACATATGATGTAATGTCTCTGGAGGATATAATAGTGCTGGAGTGATATAAGAGGAGCGGCTGATATCAGTCACATATGATGTAATGTCTCTGGAGGATATAATAGTACTGGAGCGTTATAAGAGGAGCGGCTGATATCAGTCACATATTATGTAATGTCTCTGGAGGATATAATAGTACTGGAGTGTTATAAGAGGAGCGGCTGATATCAGTCACACATGATGTAATGTCTCTGGAGGATATAATAGTGCTAGAGTGATATAAGAGGAGCTGCTGATATCAGTCACATATATGATGTAATGTCTCTGGAGGATATAATAGTACTGGAGTGATATAAGAGGAGCGGCTGATATCAGTCACATATATGATGTAATGTCTCTGGAGGATATAATAGTACTGGAGTGATATAAGAGGAGCGGCTGATATCAGTCACACATATGATGTAATGTCTCTGGAGGATATAATAGTACTGGAGTGATATAAGAGGAGCGGCTGATATCAGTCACATATGATGTAATGTCTCTGGAGGATATAATAGTACTTGAGTGTTATAAGAGGAGCGGCTGATATCAGTCACATATATGATGTAATGTCTCTGGAGGATATAATAGTGCTGGAGTGATATAAGAGGAGCGGCTGATATCAGTCACACATATGATGTAATGTCTCTGGAGGATATAATAGTACTTGAGTGTTATAAGAGGAGCGGCTGATATCAGTCACATATATGAAGTAATGTCTCTGGAGGATATAATAGTACTGGAGCGTTATAAGAGGAGCGGCTGATATCAGTCACATATGATGTAATGTCTCTGGAGGATATAATAGTACTGGAGTGATATAAGAGGATCGGCTGATATCAGTCACACATATGATGTAATGTTTCTGGAGGATATAATAGTACTGGAGTGATATAAGAGGAGCGGCTGATATCAGTCACATATATGATGTAATGTCTCTGGAGGATATAATAGTACTGGAGTGATATAAGAGGAGCGGCTGATATCAGTCACATGTATATGATGTAATGTTTCTGGAGGATATAATAGTACTGGAGTGATATAAGAGGAGCGGCTGATATCAGTCACATATATGATGTAATGTCTCTGGAGGATATAATAGTACTGGAGTGATATAAGAGGAGCGGCTGATATCAGTCACATATATATGATGTAATGTCTCTGGAGGATATAATAGTACTGGAGTGTTATAAGAGGAGCGGCTGATATCAGTCACATATATGATGTAATGTCTCTGGAGGATATACTAGTACTGGAGTGATATAAGAGGAGCGGCTGATATCAGTCACACATATGATGTAATGTCTCTGGAGGATATAATAGTACTGGAGTGATATAAGAGAAGCGACTGATATCAGTCACATATGATGTAATGTCTCTGGAGGATATAATAGTACTGGAGTGATATAAGAGAAGCGACTGATATCAGTCACATATGATGTAATGTCTCTGGAGGATATAATAGTGCTGGAGTGTTATAAGAGGAGCGGCTGATATCAGTCACATATGATGTAATGTCTCTGGAGGATATAATAGTACTGGAGTGGTATAAGAGGAGCGGCTGATATCAGTCACACATATGATGTAATGTCTCTGGAGGATATAATAGTACTGGAGTGGTATAAGAGGAGCGGCTGATATCAGTCACATATGATGTAATGTCTCTGGGGATATAATAGTGCTGGAGTGTTATATAAGAGGAGCGGCTGATATCAGTCACACATATGATGTAATGTCTCTGGAGGATATAATAGTACTGGAGTGATATAAGAGGAGCGGCTGATATCAGTCACATATGATGTAATGTCTCTGGAGGATATAATAGTACTGGAGTGATATAAGAGGAGCGGCTGATATCAGTCACATATATGATGTAATGTCTCTGGAGGATATAATAGTACTGGAGTGATATAAGAGGAGCAGCTGATATCAGTCACATATATGATGTAATGTGTCTGGAGGATATAATAGTACTGGAGTGATATAAGAGGAGCGGCTGATATCAGTCACACATATGATGTAATGTCTCTGGAGGATATAATAGTGCTAGAGTGATATAAGAGGAGCGGCTGATATCAGTCACATATGATGTAATGTGTCTGGAGGATATAATAGTACTGGAGTGTTATAAGAGGAGCGGCTGATATCAGTCACACATATGATGTAATGTCTCTGGTGGATATAATAGTACTGCAGTGATATAAGAGGTGCGGCTGATATCAGTCACATATGATATAATGTCTCTGGAGGATATAATAGTACTGGAGTGATATAAGAGGAGCTGCTGATATCAGTCACAGATATGATGTAATGTCTCTGGAGGATATAATAGTGCTGGAGTGATATAAGAGGAGCGGCTGATATCAGTCACATATATGATGTAATGTCTCTGGAGGATATAATAGTACTGGAGTGTTATAAGAGGAGCGGCTGATATCAGTCACACATGATGTAATGTCTCTGGAGGATATAATAGTGCTGGAGTGATATAAGAGGAGCGGCTGATATCAGTCACAGATATGATGTAATGTCTCTGGAGGATATAATAGTGCTGGAGTGATATAAAAGGAGCGGCTGATATCAGTCACATATATGATGTAATGTCTCTGGAGGATATAATAGTACTGGAGTGTTATAAGAGGAGCGGCTGATATCAGTCACACATGATGTAATGTCTCTGGAGGATATAATAGTGCTGGAGTGTTATAAGAGGAGCGGCTGATATCAGTCACATATGATGTAATGTCTCTGGAGGATATAATAGTGCTGGAGTGATATAAGAGGAGCGGCTGATATCAGTCACACATATGATGTAATGTCTCTGGAGGATATAATAGTGCTAGAGTGATATAAGAGGAGCTGCTGATATCAGTCACATATATGATGTAATGTCTCTGGAGGATATAATAGTACTGGAGTGATATAAGAGGAGCGGCTGATATCAGTCACATATATGATGTAATGTCTCTGGAGGATATAATAGTACTGGAGTGATATAAGAGGAGCGGCTGATATCAGTCACACATATGATGTAATGTCTCTGGAGGATATAATAGTACTGGAGTGATATAAGAGGAGCGGCTGATATCAGTCACATATGATGTAATGTCTCTGGAGGATATAATAGTACTTGAGTGTTATAAGAGGAGCGGCTGATATCAGTCACATATATGATGTAATGTCTCTGGAGGATATAATAGTGCTGGAGTGATATAAGAGGAGCGGCTGATATCAGTCACACATATGATGTAATGTCTCTGGAGGATATAATAGTACTTGAGTGTTATAAGAGGAGCGGCTGATATCAGTCACATATATGAAGTAATGTCTCTGGAGGATATAATAGTACTGGAGCGTTATAAGAGGAGCGGCTGATATCAGTCACATATGATGTAATGTCTCTGGAGGATATAATAGTACTGGAGTGATATAAGAGGATCGGCTGATATCAGTCACACATATGATGTAATGTTTCTGGAGGATATAATAGTACTGGAGTGATATAAGAGGAGCGGCTGATATCAGTCACATATATGATGTAATGTCTCTGGAGGATATAATAGTACTGGAGTGATATAAGAGGAGCGGCTGATATCAGTCACATGTATATGATGTAATGTTTCTGGAGGATATAATAGTACTGGAGTGATATAAGAGGAGCGGCTGATATCAGTCACATATATGATGTAATGTCTCTGGAGGATATAATAGTACTGGAGTGATATAAGAGGAGCGGCTGATATCAGTCACATATATATGATGTAATGTCTCTGGAGGATATAATAGTACTGGAGTGTTATAAGAGGAGCGGCTGATATCAGTCACATATATGATGTAATGTCTCTGGAGGATATACTAGTACTGGAGTGATATAAGAGGAGCGGCTGATATCAGTCACACATATGATGTAATGTCTCTGGAGGATATAATAGTACTGGAGTGATATAAGAGAAGCGACTGATATCAGTCACATATGATGTAATGTCTCTGGAGGATATAATAGTACTGGAGTGATATAAGAGAAGCGACTGATATCAGTCACATATGATGTAATGTCTCTGGAGGATATAATAGTGCTGGAGTGTTATAAGAGGAGCGGCTGATATCAGTCACATATGATGTAATGTCTCTGGAGGATATAATAGTACTGGAGTGGTATAAGAGGAGCGGCTGATATCAGTCACACATATGATGTAATGTCTCTGGAGGATATAATAGTACTGGAGTGGTATAAGAGGAGCGGCTGATATCAGTCACATATGATGTAATGTCTCTGGGGATATAATAGTGCTGGAGTGTTATATAAGAGGAGCGGCTGATATCAGTCACACATATGATGTAATGTCTCTGGAGGATATAATAGTACTGGAGTGATATAAGAGGAGCGGCTGATATCAGTCACATATGATGTAATGTCTCTGGAGGATATAATAGTACTGGAGTGATATAAGAGGAGCGGCTGATATCAGTCACACATATGATGTAATGTCTCTGGAGGATATAATAGTACTGGAGTGATATAAGAGAAGCGGCTGATATCAGTCACACATATGATGTAATGTCTCTGGAGGATATAATAGTGCTGGAGTGTTATAAGAGGAGCGGCTGATATCAGTCACACATATGATGTAATGTCTCTGGAGGATATAATAGTACTGGAGTGTTATAAGAGGAGCGGCTGATATCAGTCACATATATGATGTAATGTCTCTGGAGGATATAATAGTGCTGGAGTGTTATAAGAGGAGCGGCTGATATCAGTCACATATGATGTAATGTCTCTGGAGGATATAATAGTACTGGAGTGTTATAAGAGGAGCGGCTGATATCAGTCACATATGATGTAATGTCTGGAGGATATAATAGTGCTGGAGTGATATAAGTGGAGCAGCTGATATCAGTCACATATGATGTAATGTCTCTGGAGGATATAATAGTACTGGAGTGATATAAGAGGAGCAGCTGATATCAGTCACATATGATGTAATGTCTCTGGAGGATATAATAGTACTGGAGTGTTATAAGAGGAGCGGCTGATATCAGTCACACATATGAGGTAATGTCTCTGGAGGATATAATAGTACTGGAGTGATATAAGAGGAGCGGCTGATATCAGTCACAGATATGATGTAATGTCTCTGGAGGATATAATAGTACAGCAGTGATATAAGAGGAGCGGCTGATATCAGTCACACATATGATGTAATGTCTCTGGAGGATATAATAGTACTGGAGTGATATAAGAGGAGCGGCTGATATCAGTCACACATATGATGTAATGTCTCTGGAGGATATAATAGTACTGGAGTGATATAAGAGGAGCGGCTGATATCAGTCACACATATGATGTAATGTCTCTGGAGGATATAATAGTGCTGGAGTGTTATAAGAGGAGCGGCTGATATCAGTCACACATATGATGTAATGTCTCTGGAGGATATAATAGTGCTGGAGTGATATAAGAGGAGCGGCTGATATCAGTCACATATGATGTAATGTCTCTGGAGGATATACTAGTACTGGAGTGATATAAGAGGAGCGGCTGATATCAGTCACACATATGATGTAATGTCTCTGGAGGATATAATAGTACTGGAGTGATATAAGAGGAGCGGCTGATATCAGTCACATATATAGATGTAATGTCTGCGGGTTCTCAGCACTGGAGATATGGGACTTCATGTTATGGGGGTGTTGGGATGCATCGTATTCCGGTTCAGGTTTCTACAATAACCTGGTCTTAGAGGTAAAATATTTAAAGGGGTCCTGCACTTTTATATCACGGTGTCCGGGACCTTCTCCCCGGGATTTGCAGTCTGTGTGGGAGGCAGAATCTGGACGAGGGGCAGTTTAGGAAGTTGCGCTCCGTCCTGATGCTACTTTTGAGGCACCAATTTATTCCCATAACGACCCCCTTAAAATAAGAGACAATATTTGGTTATTTGGAGTCATTTTAAAACGTTTTGCTTCACAGTTAAATCTGTAAAAATGGCGCAGTCTTCTCTCAGTTGTGCGGCACGTACGAAGCCGACGAGATCACTTACAAGACGTTACAGCGAGACGTTTCCAACAGTTGTCGAAAAACTTTTTGAAAATGTCCCACAGTGAACAACGCCCCGTCAGGGGGAACATCTTCGCTCGTGCAAATGGCGGATGTTACGACGCCACCTGAAAGCACGACCCGCACTCTATCCCCCCCCCCCGGAGCTACAAATAAAATCCGCTACAGTATAAAAGTAACAAGACGACCACAGTACACAGGAACCCTGCTAAATTCTCACACATCAGTGCAAACACAAAGGCCGCAGGAACACGGACCAGACGAAACGGCGCGAACACCCAGCATTGAGCCAAGCAGCTGCTGCAGAACCTCTTTACGCAAGTTTTCCTTCCCCGTCACGTGGCTTCTTGTATCCCAGTACGAACCCCACATCCCTCCAGCTGGGTCTCATTTACACCGCAGTCCATCCGTAACGCAGGAACACATGCCAAAAACTGGGAGCCAGAAGGGCCCCTACTACTCCACCAATCATGCAGGAATTTGCCTGCTCACTGAGATGATGAGCAACAAAGTAGCCACAGCCGATGCAGCCCCGCCACCACCCCAATACATGACAGCGGAAGGAATAACTCACGCCCTGGCTTTCGGGAATCCCATGGAGAGTAGGATTTCGAGGGACGATCCATGTTTGATGGTCCCGGTGCGGTGCTGCCTGTTCTTCCTGGGGATGATCTTGCTGTACAGGTCGTCTCTTGCAGCCATGGTAGGAGAAGGGTTAATGTGTCATCCCTCAGCATAGAGCAATATGTGATCAGAAGGATCAGCAGCTTCCTGGTGCTGCAGTCACAGGCAGGGTAGGAAGTGACACATTGTATCAATAGCCCTGACACAAGACCCCCCTGTCCCCTCCTGCCGCCAGGTAATAGTCATGTTTGAATGGATCAAAAAGATGTGTCTTCCAGGCACACTCCCCCTCCCCTCCTCCTTAAAGGGGCAGCGCAGAAATCCTATTTGTCAGCAATAAGGAATTCACAGCAGTCTGGAGCTACTGCCCATATTCTGCACATTCAGTTCTTCTGGCACACAATGTTCCTCTTCAGCTGCCCCCTTGTGGTAGAAAGTGATTACTGCAGCGGAAACAATGGGATTTTAATTCACAAATTCCAGACGCCGCTCCAGCCCAACATTAGGGAATTGCTTAAATAACAATTAACCAACAAGATGTTAGAGGAACCGTTGGGGCATTCAGATTACACATTCCCAGAAATATCACACTATATGCTCTGAATATATTGCGGGAGGCTCCATAGATGCAGAATTATTACTAATAATTATATCCTACGTTACAGTTCAGAATGCACTTTTATTTTCTCTCCTGTGTCAGCAGAGCTCACTGTGTAGTTCATCCTGAGCTTCGATGTTCAGAAATAGAATGCCAGAACCACAGTGAAGACTGACACACTAACATAGCATGAGGAGGCAGAGGACATATTTCTCTTATATGCCATTCAGGGTCCATGGAAAGCTTGGTGACAACCTGTATATAACAACAACCAGTCAGCAACATCTGTTATTCTTGTAGATGACCTTGTGATGTCCTTTGGCAATGGCCGATCATCAAATCCCTAAAAAGTCATCTACATTCGTGATTATTATTTCACACACTTATTGAATGCATAAGTATTCACCCCCTTCAGGTCTGGAGTCACTATTGGCAGCGATGATTCATGGGGGATAGGCCCGGATCAGCTTTGTACATGTGGACACCCCTCCACAAGATTTACAAACCTGCTCCAGCTCCTTGCTGTTGTATAAGGACTGCGTGTGACCAGCCAGGATCTCCCCGGGGGATTATGGTCTCAGGATATTGAATATTGCTGGTTCTAGATCTTTCTGTGTAGCTCGGACTTTAAATTTGGGGTCTTTGTCTTACTAAAATATAAACCTCCCAGGTGGCAGTTCTCTTGCAGCCTGCAGCAGGTTTTCCTCCAGTATTTTGCTGCATTTGCTCAGTGCTGCCCCCACCAGGCTTGTTTTCTCCCTGAAGCTGTGATTGGTCCGGGTCATTATTGTTTGCAGCCTCTTCCTTCAAGTTTTAACAAACCCATTCACTTACTGCATGAAAAATTTGCCGTGGATTCTAAAATCCGCATCGTCACCTGTTGTGTAAATGGCGCAGACCTTCACCGTGGACGTCCGTCATCGCAATACAATAAATGTGAAATCTGCGGCTAAATTTAACACCACAATCAGCTACAAAATTTGCATGTAACGCACAGATATTAATGCGGATTTCGAGGCCGGTACCACTGTGAGGTTTTTACGCCAGGCGTGAACCTAGCCCTAAAGCCCTTCAGTGTTGTCATAGGACCCTTGGTGCCATGTTCCTCCCATTTTTAACGATAGATTTAACTGTACAGTGAGGGATCTTCAGTCCTTAAAGGGGTTATGTGGGGACCAAAAATTATTATCAGTGTAGTCCCTGCAGTATTTGATACACTCACTAATATACAATCCGGTCCCCGTCGCTCTGATGCTGAGATTTTCATCGATTTTTATAGCGCTGCCGGGGGACCGGAGATCTAGTTGCAGCCTTCATTGATGACGAAACGCCTCTTCATTATGTGACCGATCCCGCTGCACTCTATGTAATCGATGTGGTGCTGCTTATACACAGAGTACAGCGGGATCGGTCACGTGATGAAGAGTCGGATGATCAACAAAGAAGACTGCGCAGCTAGTCCTCCGGTCCACCGGCAGCGCTATAAAATGTATGAAAATCTCAGAATCAGCGCGACGGGGACCGGAATGTATATTAGCGAGTGTATCACGTACTGCAGGGACTACACTCAATCATTATTGGTCCCCACATAACCCCTTTAAATACATCCCCCAACAGGGACTTTTCAATAACTTATAGGGAGCAATTTAATAGAATGTTTGGAAAAACCGGCACTGACCGTAAACCAGCAACAATATCGACACAAGCAAAAACGCAGTGTACGCCGCGCATTTTATATTGTATTAGAACCAAAATAATACCCACGGAGGGATTTAATTCATTAGTGATAATACAAAGTATAACATCCAAGTATTAGCGTAATATATCCATCTAAATTGATGACACTTATGAAAAACAATCCGTAGTAATGACCAAGTAAACCTTGGTGCGATGATGAAATACAACTATAGGAACCCTCCAGAGGGGGAAAAATGATCAACTTCAGTACAATAATATTTGAATATAAAGATATCAACTTTATTACATTTAGACATAACAGAATAAAAAAGATGAGTCACACAATGAAAAAGGCGTCAACCTCTGCTAGACCAAAGTAGTGAATAAATCTAGAAATATATGAACAAACGCGTATCAGAAGTCTCAGTGTATGTTCACACGGCCTATTTACAGACGTAATTCGTGCGTTTTTGCCCCGAATTACGTCTGAAAATAGCGCCTCAATAGCGCTGACAAACATCTGCCCATTGAAAGCAATGGGCTGACGTTTGTCTGTTCACACGAGGCGTATATTTACGCGCCGCTGTCAAATGACGGCGCGTAAATAGACGCCCGCGTAGAAGAAGTGACCTATCACTTCTTTGGCCGTAATTGGAGCCGTTATTCATTGACTCCAATGAATAGCAGCGCTAATTACGGCCGTAATTGACGCGGCGTTCAAGCGCCTGCACATGCCGTTACGGCTGAAATTACGGGGATGTTTTCAGGCTGAAACATCCCCGGAATTTCAGCCGTTACAGACGCCCTCGTGTGAACATACCCTAAGGATAGCAGCCAAGCCATATACAGAGTACATCAAAACAATTGTTAGAGGTGAAATGGTAATGCTAAAATTGCAATAATAAATAAGGGAAATATATAATAGTATAAGAAATGATAACCTACACAAAGTCATGGTCACCCCCAGGAGAGACGCCCGCACCCGACGCACGTTCCGCCAAATGCCTTCGTCTGGGGGTGACCATGACTTTGGGTAGGTTATCATTTCTTATACGTGTCGGCTATTCCATACTGGCAGTTTGATACTTATCAGCCTCTGAGCACATCAACTACCAGCTCCTTTTATGTGCATTTGGTATACTATTATAGAGGTATATGGGAGGCCGAAAACATGTGGTAAACAGAACCTTACAGCCATTGGCTATCGGGATCGCTCCAGTCCTGGTCCAGTCCGTGAATTGACGGTGAACTAGCGACAATCTTTCTAATTTGCAAAAATAATCACGTCACGGAATGACAATTTTTAGCTTCTCTGGTGACAAAAATCCTTATAACCCCAATGTGACGACGTGGCAGCGCGGTGGTGAGACGCGGTATTAGTCGGGCCCACCCGGCGCCCCCTAGTGGTCATGTCAGGTGTTATTTAATAAAAATGTAATTACAAATGGGGCAAAAACTTCTTAACCAGTTTTCAAAGGCAATTACTTGTGATTTGGATCCCGCGTGTCACTCAGCCGCCGCCGCCGCCTCCTCATAATAGCACCACCAGCAAAGGTTGACCAGTAACATTGACGTCTGTACACGGCCGCGACGCTGCTGGGCATCGGTTGTCAGGTGGGACACAGGCCGCACCCCTTCACCAGACTTAGTGCCCATATACCGGTTTGGGTTTTATCACGAAGGCGACAACATGACCGGTCACTGCGGCCACCTGGGACTCACTAGGTGTCAGGAAACTACAACTCCCAGAATGGTCTGAAAGCCTTGGGCACGCTGGGGAAGTTGCAGCTGGCGCTCTATGGGGCCTTTGCCTCCGTTTATCGTCATTGGACTCCCTGGTGAATTCTAGTTTCATAACGTACCATTGCCAGCACAAGTTACAGCAGTTTGCTTTGTGGCCGGCGCCATCCTTCAACTTTGTAAAAGGTAAAACAGAAGGAGTCGGGCAGATCTTTCAAGAAAACGCTTTATAACATCGTCCGGGTCGGATACGATGAGTAAAAACCGCGCAGCGAATCCAAACTGGAATCCGCAGCACATTCTGTACGAAAAAAGCATAGAAATAAAAAAATAGCTACCGAGGGCGTTTTCATGGTGTCGCTTTCCTCTTTTAACGTCTGGCCTCCCTGGATGACACTACAGCCCACGTGACCGCTGCAGCCTGTGATTGGCTGCAGTGGTCACATGGGATGAAATAATCCCAGGAGGCCGGACTGGAGGAAACAGCAGGGGGTTCTGGGTAAATAGAATTTATGGCCACAGGACAACGGAGGACGTCACTAAAATGTATTCTACAAGGCAAACTTATCTGACTGCCGAGCAGTGACCTGCGACTACCCAATGCCCCGCGACTACCCAGCAACCACCCAGCAACCCGCAACTATCCAATGACCCGCGACTACCCAGCAACCCGCGACTATTCAATGACCCGCGACTACCCAGCGACCCGCAACTATCCAATGACCCGCGACTACCCAGGAACCCGCGACTATTCAATGACCCGCGACTATCCAATGCCCCGCGACTACCCAGCGACCCGCGACTACCCAATGACCTGCGACTATCCAGCGACTACCCTGCGACCCGCGACTACCCACTGACCCGCGACTACCCAGCGACCCGTGCCTACCCTGCGACCCGCGACTACCCACTGCCCCGCGACTACCCAGCAACCAGCGACTACCCAGCGACCCGCAACTATCCAATGACCCGCGACTACCCAGCGACCCGCGACTACCCAGCGACTACACAGTGACCCGCGACTACCCTGCGACCCGCGACTAACCAGCGACCCGCGACTATTCAGCGACCCACGACTACCCAGCGACCCGCGACTATCCAATGACCTGCGACTATCCAGCGACCCGCGACTATCCAGCGACCCGCGACTACCCAGCGACCCACGACTACCCAATGACCCGCAACTACCCAGTGACCCGCAACTACCCAGTGACTATCCAATGACCCACGACTACCCAGTGACCCACATCCGTGCTCAGGTGCCAGTGTTGTGGTCGCTGCACATTCTCCTCTCACCTGCATCGTTCTGTAGACGACACTGCCTCCCTCTATACCTGATCACAGCGTCAATAAAAGTGTAACAGCACTGCAGCTCTAGCGGGTCATGTCAAATATGGCAAGATGTCAATTGCAGTAGGTCTCAGGTCTTTTTTTTTTTTTTGCAACCATTTAAAATCGTCCTACAATTGTGCACGCAGCTCCGCTGCAGACCGAAGTATCGTCATGGCTCCAGACTACAAACAGTGCGTGTAGTCTGATCCTGCAGTTGTTAACGCTTCAGGTGCGTGCACGCGCAAAATAAAAAAAATCTGAAAATATGGAGCGAAGGGAAAACCGCTCCTGATTGTCAGACGTTTTTTAACCCCTTAAGGACGCAGCCTTGTTTTGGCCTTAAGGCTCAGAGCCCATTTTTCAAATCTGACATATTTCACTTTATGTGGTAATAACGTCGGAATGCTTAAACCTACCCAAGCGATTCTGAGATTGTTTTCTCGTGACACATTGGGCTTCATGTTAGTGGTGAAATTTGGACGATATATTCAGTGTTTATTGGTGAAAAATTTCAAAATTTTGAGAAAATGTATAAAAAATAGCATTTTTCAGAATTTAAATGCATCTGCTTGAAAAACAGACGGTTATACCACCCAAAATAGTTACTAGTTCACATTTCCATATGTCTACTTTAGATTGGCATCGTTTTTTGAACATTCTTTTATTTTTCTTGGACGTTACAAGGCTTAGAACATAAACAGCAATTTCTCATATTCTTAAGAAAATTTCAAAAGCCTTTTTTTTAAGGTACCTCTTGAGTTCTGAAGTGGCTTTGAGGGGCCTATGTATTAGAAACCCCCATAAAACACCCCATTTTAAAAACTAGACCCCTCAAAGTATTCAAAACAGCATTTAGAAAGTTTTTTAACCCTTCAGGCATTTCACAGGAATTAAAGCAAAGTGGAGGTGAAATTTGCATATTTTATTTTTCTTGCTGAATTTCAATTGTATTCATTTTTTTTCTGTAACAGAGAAGGTTTTACCAGAGAAACACTACTAAATATGTATTGTCCAGATTCTGCAGTTTTTAGAAATGTCCCACATGTGGCCCTACTGCGCTCGTGGACTAAAAGACAAGCCCTAGAAGCACCTAGAGGATTTTGAGGCCTCTTTTTTTATTAGAATACATTTTAGGCAGCATGCCAGGTTTGAAGAGGTGTTGAGGTGTCAAAACAGTAGGAATCCCCCAATAGTGACCCCATTTTGGAAACTGCATCCCTCAGGGAATTCATTTAGGGTTGTTGTTACCATTTTGACCCCGTAGTTTTTTCACAGCACGTATTTGAATTGGGCTGTGAAATGAAAAAAATAAAAAAAAATTCCAAGAAAATGTCATTTTTCATCAAAATTTCTTATTTTCACAGGGCACAAAATACCCCATTCTGTTGCGCAATTTGTCCTGAGTGCATCAATACCCCATTTGTAGTGATAAACTGCCGTTTGGGCCCAAGGGAGGGCTCAGAAGGAAAGGACCACCATTTGGCCTACTGGGGATTTTCTAGTGCGAAGTCATGTATGCAGAAGCCCCTGAGGTACCAGTACAGTTGAAACCCCCGAGAAGTGACCCCTTTTTAAAAACTACACCCTTAAGGCATTCATCTAGAGGTGTAGTGAGCATTTTGACCGGAGATATACACCCTATAAACTGTAATGTGGGTTCTCCCGGGTATGGCAATACCCTACATGTGGCTGTTATCAGCTGCCTGGGCACACAGCAGGGCCCAGAGGGGAAAGACGAGGGGGGATAAGCTGTGCGGAGGGGATCAGGGTAAGTAAAATTGGGGTAAATTATAAACCAAGGGATGTATGATAAATTTTAAAACACTTTCATACAGAGCTCTGGTTATTCGGGACACGTGTCACATTGATATATTGCGTCATCCCTTATCCCCCTCTTATAGCAGACTTTGCACCTCTTTTGACTTTTTCCCTTCTTGCCAGTTTGGGAAACTTCTCATAGAAAGTGTTGCCCTGGTACGATGCGTGTGGGCTCGCTTCCAGAAGTACTGGGTGCCCCCCCTTCTTAGTCCCTAAAGATTAGGTTCTTGATAATCACCTCTTGAAATTCCAGGAAAGTTCCCCTCTGCACATCGACGTAGCACGTACACATTGTACAAAGCCATCTGTATGATGTGCCCGGCCAGCTCCTTATACCACACCGCATGGCGCTGTAGGGCTTCAGGATTTGATCTGACAAGTCCATCCCTCCCATGTACCTATTGTAGTCCAGGATGCAGTCTGGTTTGGGGGTCTCTGTACAGGTACATGGGTACTGGTGTGACATCTCGTCTTGTACGTGACACACAATATGTTGCTGCTAGATTGTGCCCTGCGCTCACCCCTTCTTGTTTGCCCTGCAGAGTCTTAGGGAGGCCTCTCAGGTTTCTTCTAGCAGTGCCGCATGCCGCAGGACTCCTGGCAGCGAGGCAGGTGAAGAGTGGGACGCTGGTATAAAAATTATCCAGGTAGAGGTGGTAACCCTGGTCCAGCAGTGGGTGCACCAAATCCCACACAGTTTTTGTATTAACTCCCAGTAAGGGGGGGGCATTCTGGGGGCTGAATACTGCTGTCCTTCCCTTCATATATCCTAAACCTGTAGGTATACCCTGATGCACTCTCGCAGCTTATACATCTTCACGCCATACCTTGCCCTCTTACACGGCAGGTACTCGCGGAATTGAAGCCTCCCTTCAAAAATGTACCAGGGACTCATCAATAGAAATACACGTCTCGGGGGTGAATGCTTGGGAAAACCGGGCACTGGAACGGTCTAATAGGGGTCTCCGTTTATACAAACGGTCAAAACTGGGGTCATCTCGGGGTGGGCACGGCTCATTATCAGTATAATGTAAGAAGCGAAGTATTGCCTCATTTATTTATTTTTTTAGGTTCCAGTTCAGTTCTGAAGTTGCTTTGAGGGGCCCATATATTAGAAACCCCTATCAAACACCTCATTTTAGAAACTAGACCCCTCAAAGTATTCACAACAGCATGTAGAAAGTGTATGAACCCCTTAGGTGTTTCACAGAAATTTAGAGCAAAGTAGAGGTGAAGTTTTTTTTGTCAGAAAATCCTCTTTATACCATTTTTTTTATAACACAAAAGGTTTTATCCGAGAAACGCAACTTAATATTTATTGCCCAGATTCTGCAGTTTTGAGAAATATCCCACATGTGGCGCTAGTGCGGTAATGACTGAAGAGCCGGCCTCCGAAGCAAAGGAGAACCTAGTGGATTATGAGGCCTCCTTGTTATTAGGCACCATGACCCGTTTTGAAGAGGTCTTGTGGTGCCAAAACATTGGAATCCCCCCAAAAGTGACCCCAATTTGGAAACTAGAGACCTTGAGGAATCCATTGTAGTTTTCTTGGGGTGCATGCGGCTTTTTGATCAGTTTTTATTCTATTTTTAGGTGGCGCGGTGACTAATAAACAGCAATTCTACTATTGTTTTTTTACAGCGTTCACCGTGCGCTATAAATGACATATTCACGTTATTCTGCGTGGCGATACGATTACGGCGATACCAGATGTTTATAGTTTTTTTTTGTCTTATGGCGTTTCCACAATAAAATACATTTTGTAATAAATCATTCACTTTTTGTGTTCCTTATTCTAAGAGCCAGAACTTTTTTATTTTTCCATCAATAAAGCCGTGCGAGGACTTGTTTTTTGCGTAACGAACTGTAGTTTCCATCAGGACCATTTTTAGCGACTTTTTGATCTCTTTTTATTCCATTTTTTGGGAGGTGAAGTGACCAAACAATTGTGATTGTGGTACGGTTTACTTTCTTTTACGGCGTTCACCGTGCGGAATAACGAAATAATGTCGTAGTTCAGGCCGTTACGGACGCGGCGATACCAATTATGTATAGTTTATTTGTTTATATATTTTTATTAATAATAAAGGACTGATCAGGGAAGAAGGGAGATTTTTACTTTTAAAACTTATTTTTACACATCTTTTTTTTACTTTTTCCCACTAGGGGACTTGAGGGCAGGAGGCCCTGATCGCTATTCTAATACCCTGCACTACATGCGTACTGCAGTGTATCAGAGCTGTCAGCTACTCACTGACAGCAAGCAGTGGGTCCTGACTGTCCGGACCCACTAGGCTTCTGTCAATGGCATAGCCGGCCGCCATTGTTAGGTGTCCGGTTGCCATAGTCACCATCGCCGGCCGCTATCGTGTAGCAGGCCAGCGATTGTACCTTAACCCCTAAAAAGCCACATTCTGTATTGAACGCGGCTTATAAGGGGTTAATAAGCGATCGGTCCCCGCTGTACGCGACAGCAGCTGTCACAGCTCATGTATGTGTCGGGAGGACGGGTGAAATGGCCGTTACTCCCACGACGTAATATTCTGTCGCTGAGCACGAATGGCATGGTCAGCGCGACAGAATATTACTTCGCTGAGCGTTAAGGGGTTAATCAAAGTCGCGTTTTTCACGGTCGTTTTTCTAGTCAATGAAAAACGGCTCAAGAAATGACCTGCACTTTCTTTGCGGGCGTCTTTTACGCTGCCGGTTTTTTTTTTTTTTTTTAAAAACAGCCGCGTAAATAAAAGCCCCCGTCGGAACAGAACGCGTTTTTTTCCATTGAAATCAATGGGAAGATGTTTGGAGACGATCCGCTTCCGATTAATCTGCCTGAAAAACGGGCGAAAATAAGCCGTGTGCACGAACCCTTCCAGTTCCCTAGACAGACGAGCAGGCGGAGCGGAGGGAGTGACGACTGCAGGATCGGACTCCACGCGTCTACAGCCGTAACAGACCACGCCGGGAGGAACAAACAAGCGACCACAGAACGTAGAGAATGGAAGTTTAATGGTTTTGCGCAGTTTACGCCACCAGCACACAGGCGCCGCCGACTCCTTTGATTTTCTCCTCTGCGCGGCGGCTGAAGAACTTCGCCTTTACGATCACCGGCTGTTTGGGGAGTTTTCCTTTTCCCAGAATCTTGTAATAACCCTGTGGAGAGACGAGGAGTGTCAGCGGCCGGTATTAAAGGGGGATTCCGAGATAAAATAATTTCATACTTGTAATTTATTAATATACTTACATTTTCCAAAGTGGCCCCGTTTCCAGAGCCTGCCGCGGGGTACCTGACGGGTGACGTCTTTCTCTGGCCGCGGTGTTGATCTTCAATTATTTTCTGCGTATACGACACGTCACTTGTACAGCCCATAACGCGCATGCGCAGTCACTGCTGTTCTTAGGTACCGCGCATGCGCGTTACGGGCTGTACAATTGACGTGTCATATACCCAGGAAATAATTGAAGATCAACACCGCGGCCAGAGAAAGACGTCACCCGTTAGGTACCCCGCGGCAGGCTCTGGAAACGGGGCCACTTTGGAAAATGTAAGTATATTAATAAATTACAAGTATGAAGTCATAATTTTGTCTCGGGCAACCCCTTTAACGCCCTGCGGAGTAAGACCGCCACCCGCTACAGAAGAAGAACACCGCGTACACGTAAACCCGCCAGAACTGCTGAACAGGAGTCGTATCTGAGCCACAACTACAGCCATCACCGGGGCGGTCCCCCAGCTCTCCCACAGTCCTGAACAGTAAGACGGCTGAGACTGTCCACAATAAAGGGGAGATCCGCCGCTAGGGACCTTCAGGGTTCTAGGAAAGCTGGGTGACGCGCGATCGGCGCTATATTGCTTGTAGTTTCTCCTGCAGATTTGATAGGAGGATTTACACTTACTGCGTGCACGGCATCAATGATGGGCGCGGGGCCGGCGGGGTTCTGGGCGTGGGTCAGCCGGGTCTGCTCGCTCACTAAGGTCCACAGTTTGTCCAGGTTGATTGTTGGGCAGAAATGTTGATTCTTCTTTAAGTGGTAATGTCTCATCCCGACCTTCCCGAAGTATCCGGGGTGACTGGAGAAGAGAAGAGCCCGGGCTCATGAGACGCTGCAATCACCAAACAAGTCTAATGGGGGCCCCTCCGACCGCGTTACATCCGACACCGGGATTGGACAGCTTGGATTTCCACCAATCTAATACTATGGTTTTTCGTACCAAGAAAAGCAGCACCAAGAATGTGGCAGCCACTTATCTCCCTCTATGAACAGCCCCCAGAAATAAGTTGTGTCCTGATAGGAGGACGTGTCACTGAGCCGGTGACCGGCAGGGCCACAGCGAGGACCTGCCAGTGAATAAAGCGCAGTGATTGCTCTCCGAGGACTCTAGCACACCGGGGGCACGGTCCTGCCGCGATGTGACTCTAGTCTCGGGGGGATAAAGAACACCCAGGGAAAGGAAACCGACAACAAACCCCCAAAGGTCAAAGGTTTTCTGGATCGGCCACATACTAATATACTTTGTACCAATTGTTCTAAGTTTATATGATCTCTGCTTGCTGTCAGTGAATAGGAACATTCTAGTTAGACGAACGCGCCAATACTCACTATTTATCAAAGTTGATTCTGTGGTGATGCATACCACCGGCGTTACCGCGACCTCCGGGGTGCTTCCTGTGTTTACCTAGAGGAGGAAAGATCATGAAATTATAAAACAAACAGTAGTTCCAAGTCTTCCCCAACGTTATAATGCATGAGCGGATCACAATCCCCAGAACCCAATGTTACAGGGACCCCAGGAATAATAATGCTGAGGTGTCTGATCCCCACTACCAATATCCTGAACCAAGAGGCCGCAGAAAATACTGGAGTGCCCCTTTAAATAGACCTAGAAATAAGTTCTGTGCCCTGGTAGGAGGACGTGTCACGGAGCCGGTGACCGGCAGGGCCACAGCGAGGACCCGCCAGTGAATAAAGCGCAGTGATTGCTCTCCGAGGACTCTAGCACACCGGGGGCACGGTCCTGCCGCGATGTGACTAGTCTCGGGGGGGGGGTTACTTATATATAACAGTTGTATATGGGACATCGGTGCAGGTTCTTACAATACGGACGTCAGGCGGTGCCATTATTTTAAGGACTACAGCGAAGATTAACATGGAGCTCATCCGGCGCATGGAACGGGTGGTGTCAGTGACAGGGATTCTCCATAACGCATCCTTGACAGGCAGAATCTGATGGACTTGTTTGGACGGCGGCAGCGCTGGAGAAAGGATGGCGGCAGCCGGTGAGACTGCGACGCCGTAAATGACTGCGCTGCTGTAAGAAGTCACCCCACCATCTAAATACCTCTAAAAGGGTTAAAATCGTGGGGTCCCCACATGCGGCGAGACCACTGCCAGAAGGAGTTGAATGGAGCGGAGCTCGAGGATGCGCCCTGCAGCTCCAGTCTGACTGCTGTACGCGGCTCTGTTCGACTCCTGGCCGCGGTTTTGCTGCTGGGAGGAGGGAAAAGTCAAATTCCCCACCGATCCCGCAGTTATCACCAGTCAGCGGCCGGACGATCATTAGTTATTACCGGCAGACCCCTGTAGCCCCCGCTCGTTAGAAGAGACGGTCCATGTAATAGTTCGCGTTCAGACACGGCCGGATTATCACCATATTCGCGCGCTGCCGTCACATCGCGAATTATCGCTGCATTTTGTAATTTGACCGCAGCGTGTGAATTAACCCTTTGTGTTTCCAGATAAATTCAGTGTCTAGAACAAAATCTATTTCTACAGGAAAGAATCCGTCATAACGTCGCTGCGTAAATCGCGCGTTTAACACCTCGTATGCTGCGTATTAAACTACTGCAAATAACGTTCTCCTCCCTGGATGTAAAAACTCAAAAATGCTGAGAGGAGCACTGGAAAATAAGCGTGACCTCCGCCCACGACAACCACGAGTCCCCCCGAGCCCCCGGCCTATGAGGGTCCTGCAGTTGGAGCAAATCACAGAAATACAGACAGAAAATATGCAGCATAATAAAGTGGCAGCAGGTTGGCAGACCTCAGTGCTCGGACCCCCACCAATCCAAACATCTGACATGTCAAACGTTTAGCTCCACTTTAATGTCCCCGACCCTCCACCGTGTAACCTCCGCACTCACCAATACGACCGTGGCCATGACTGACGTGTCCGCGGAGCTTCCTGGTCTTCCGTAGCTTGGATGGCTGTTCAAGAAAACGCAACAATTAGACAAAACCATAATCAGCGCAATTCACATGATCAAGAATCGTCAGTGTTAGATGTCACGGAGCCGGTGACCGGCAGGGCCACAGCGAGGACTCGCCAGTGAATAAAGCGCAGTGATTGATCTCCGAGGACTCTAGCACACCGGGGGCACGGTCCTGCCGCGATGTGACTCTAGTCTCGGGGGGGGGGGGGGGGGTAAAGGACAACCAGGGAAGGGAGACAGACAACCCCCCAAAAGTGAAAAATGTCCTGGACCGGCCACTTTCTATTCTACTTTATCCCAATTGCTCAGATTTTACGATCTTCGCTTGCTGTCAGTGAACAGGAACACTAGTTTAGGTGCAGTCAAATACGGATTACATTACAAAAGGGGGGGGGGTGAGGGGGTCAGAAATCAAAAAAGATCCAGCGGCGAACAACCGGGGAATCAGAGTGCGGCACAAAGACCGGACAATATCAGAACAAGGGGAGGGGGATCCAAAACACAACCCCCCCCCCCAAATATCCACCTCATACTCACCTGCATCCCCCCCATATCCACACCAGACCCAGCAGGGACCCCCATATTGTACACATAGAACGGGCATCGGTCATTCACCACGCCGTACTCTACCCCTCCATGTTCCCGAGCGCAAGGGGAGCCGGATCCCGGGAACAGTAGTAGAGCCGCGTGGCTGCCCCCCTCCCCTAGGCCCCGAGCACATGCATCACTCCACCCGCAAACCAGCACCAAGACCGGACCAGAGCTCCCCAGAAAACTCCCGTGCAACACACCTAGTCACCCCGGATACAAAGCGGCCCCTACATTCCCTTTTTCCCCGCTCCGGCCTAGGCGCCACGAACCCGATACCTACCATGGCGGCGCCAGCAAGAGAAAGAGGGAGATCCCAGCAGATCCCGCGAGAAGTTATGGAGGGCGGGGCTCAGGAGGTTTTCGTGGAGACAAGATGAGATCTCGCGAGAATAACGTGTGGTCACATGACTAAGGAGACGGCGAACACTAGAGAGCGCAAAGAAGGCGGTGGCGGCCATATTGTGGAAGACACAGCGCCGGGAAGTAACCTGAGAACTGCCCGCTCCTGGTACGTGTGCGACTGGGGAGACTGTACATAGCATGCCCGGGGACAGCAGCCCTACCACAGTACACAGCCGTACCCCGTAATACACAGCCGCACCTCATATCACACTATAATGATACACAGCTGTACCTCATATCACACTATAATAATACACAGCCGTACCTCATATCACACTATAATAATACACAGCCGCACCTCATATCACACTATAATAATACACAGCCGTACCTCATATCACACTATAATAATACACAGCCGCACCTCATATCACACTATAATAATACACAGCCGCACCTCATATCACACTATAATAATACACAGCCGTACCTCATATCACACTATAATAATACACAGCCGTACCTCATATCACACTATAATAATACACAGCCGTACCCCATATCACACTATAATAATACACAGCCGTACCCCATATCACACTATAATAATACACAGCCGTACCTCATATCACACTATAATAATACACAGCCGCACCTCATATCACACTATAATAATACACAGCCGCACCTCATATCACACTATAATAATACACAGCCGTACCTCATATCACACTATAATAATACACAGCCGTACCTCATATCACACTATAATAATACACAGCCGTACCTCATATCACACTATAATAATACACAGCCGCACCTCATATCACACTATAATAACACACAGCCGCACCTCATATCACACTATAATAATACACAGCCGCACCTCATATCACACTGTAATAATACACAGCCGTACCTCATATCACACTATAATAATACACAGCCGCACCTCATATCACACTATAATAATACACAGCCGCACCTCATATCACACTATAATAATACACAGCCGTACCCCATATCACACTATAATAATACACAGCCGCACCTCATATCACACTATAATAATACACAGCCGTACCTCATATCACACTATAATAATACACAGCCGCACCTCATATCACACTATAATAATACACAGCCGTACCCCATATCACACTATAATAATACACAGCCGCACCTCATATCACACTATAATAATACACAGCCGCACCTCATATCACACTATAATAATACACAGCCGCACCTCATATCACACTATAATAATACACAGCCGTACCTCATATCACACTATAATAATGCACAGCCGCACCTCATATCACACTATAATAATACACAGCCGCACCTCATATCACACTATAATAATACACAGCCGTACCTCATATCACACTATAATAATACACAGCAGTACCCCATATCACACTATAATAATACACAGCCGTACCACATATCACACTATAATAATACACAGCCGCACCTCATATCACACTATAATAATACACAGCCGCACCTCATATCACACTGTAATAATACACAGCCGTACCTCATATCACACTATAATAATACACAGCCGCACCTCATATCACACTATAATAACACACAGCCGCTCCTCATATCACACTATAATAATACACAGCCGTACCCCATATCACACTATAATAATACACAGCCGCACCTCATATCACACTATAATAATACACAGCCGTACCTCATATCACACTATAATAATACACAGCCGTACCTCATATCACACTATAATAATACACAGCCGCACCTCATATCACACTATAATAATACACAGCCGCACCTCATATCACACTATAATAACACACAGCCGCTCCTCATATCACACTATAATAATACACAGCCGTACCCCATATCACACTATAATAATACACAGCCGCACCTCATATCACACTATAATAATACACAGCCGCACCTCATATCACACTATAATAACACACAGCCGTACCTCATATCACACTATAATAATACACAGCCGTACCCCATATCACACTATAATAATACACAGCCGCACCTCATATCACACTATAATAATACACAGCCGCACCTCATATCACACTGTAATAATACACAGCCGCACCTCATATCACACTATAATAATACACAGCCGCACCTCATATCACACTATAATAACACACAGCCGCTCCTCATATCACACTATAATAATACACAGCCGTACCCCATATCACACTATAATAATACACAGCCGCACCTCATATCACACTATAATAATACACAGCCGTACCTCATATCACACTATAATAATACACAGCCGTACCTCATATCACACTATAATAATACACAGCCGCACCTCATATCACACTATAATAATACACAGCCGCACCTCATATCACACTATAATAATACACAGCCGCACCTCATATCACACTATAATAATACACAGCCGTACCTCATATCACACTATAATAATACACAGCCGCACCTCATATCACACTATAATAATACAAAGCCGTACCTCATATCACACTATAATAATACACAGCCGCACCCCATATCACACTATAATAATACACAGCCGCACCTCATATCACACTATAATAATACACAGCCGCACCTCATATCACACTATAATAATACACAGCCGCACCTCATATCACACTATAATAATACACAGCCGTACCCCATATCACACTATAATAATACACAGCCGCACCTCATATCACACTATAATAATACACAGCCGCACCTCATATCACACTATAATAATACACAGCCGTACCACATATCACACTATAATAATACACAGCCGCACCTCATATCACACTATAATAATACACAGCCGTACCCCATATCACACTATAATAATACACAGCCGCACCTCATATCACACTATAATAATACACAGCCGCACCTCATATCACACTATAATAATACACAGCCGTACCACATATCACACTATAATAATACACAGCCGCACCTCATATCACACTATAATAATACACAGCCGCACCTCATATCACACTATAATAATACACAGCCGTACCCCATATCACACTATAATAATACACAGCCGCACCTCATATCACACTATAATAATACACAGCCGCACCTCATATCACACTATAATAATACACAGCCGTACCACATATCACACTATAATAATACACAGCCGCACCCCATATCACACTATAATAATACACAGCCGTACCACATATCACACTATAATAATACACAGCCGCACCTCATATCACACTATAATAATACACAGCCGCACCTCATATCACACTATAATAATACACAGCCGCACCTCATATCACACTGTAATAATACACAGCCGCACCTCATATCACACTATAATAATACACAGCCGCACCTCATATCACACTATAATAACACACAGCCGCTCCTCATATCACACTATAATAATACACAGCCGTACCCCATATCACACTATAATAATACACAGCCGCACCTCATATCACACTATAATAATACACAGCCGTACCTCATATCACACTATAATAATACACAGCCGTACCTCATATCACACTATAATAATACACAGCCGCACCTCATATCACACTATAATAATACACAGCCGCACCTCATATCACACTATAATAATACACAGCCGCACCTCATATCACACTATAATAATACACAGCCGTACCTCATATCACACTATAATAATACACAGCCGCACCTCATATCACACTATAATAATACAAAGCCGTACCTCATATCACACTATAATAATACACAGCCGCACCCCATATCACACTATAATAATACACAGCCGTACCTCATATCACACTATAATAATACACAGCCGCACCTCATATCACACTATAATAATACACAGCCGTACCCCATATCACACTATAATAATACACAGCCGCACCTCATATCACACTATAATAATACACAGCCGCACCTCATATCACACTATAATAATACACAGCCGTACCACATATCACACTATAATAATACACAGCCGCACCTCATATCACACTATAATAATACACAGCCGTACCCCATATCACACTATAATAATACACAGCCGTACCCCATATCACACTATAATAATACACAGCCGTACCTCATATCACACTATAATAATACACAGCCGTACCCCATATCACACTATAATAATACACAGCCGTACCCCATATCACACTATAATAATACACAGCCGTACCCCATATCACACTATAATAATACACAGCCGTACCTCATATCACACTATAATAATACACAGCCGCACCTCATATCACACTATAATAATACACAGCCGTACCTCATATCACACTATAATAATACACAGCCGTACCTCATATCACACTATAATAATACACAGCCGTACCTCATATCACACTATAATAATACACAGCCGTACCTCATATCACACTATAATAATACACAGCCGTACCCCATATCACACTATAATACACAGCCGTACCTCATATCACACTATAATAATACACAGCCGCACCTCATATCACACTATAATAATACACAGCCGTACCTCATATCACACTATAATAATACACAGCCGTACCCCATATCACACTATAATAATACACAGCCGTACCTCATATCACACTATAATAATACACAGCCGTACCTCATATCACACTATAATAATACACAGCCGTACCTCATATCACACTATAATAATACACAGCCGTACCTCATATCACACTATAATAATACACAGCCGTACCCCATATCACACTATAATAATACACAGCCGTACCTCATATCACACTATAATAATACACAGCCGTACCCCATATCACACTATAATAATACACAGCCGTACCTCATATCACACTATAATAATACACAGCCGCACCTCATATCACACTATAATAATACACAGCCGTACCCCATATCACACTATAATAATACACAGCCGTACCTCATATCACACTATAATAATACACAGCCGTACCTCATATCACACTATAATAATACACAGCCGTACCCCATATCACACTATAATAATACACAGCCGCACCTCATATCACACTATAATAATACACAGCCGTACCCCATATCACACTATAATAATACACAGCCGTACCTCATATCACACTATAATAATACACAGCCGCACCTCATATCACACTATAATGATACACAGCTGTACCTCATATCACACTATAATAATACACAGCCGTACCCCATATCACACTATAATAATACACAGCCGTACCTCATATCACACTATAATAATACACAGCCGCACCTCATATCACACTATAATAATACACAGCCGTACCTCATATCACACTATAATAATACACAGCCGCACCTCATATCACACTATAATAATACACAGCCGCACCTCATATCACACTATAATAATACACAGCCGCACCTCATATCACACTATAATAATACACAGCCGTACCCCATATCACACTATAATAATACACAGCCGTACCTCATATCACACTATAATAATACACAGCCGTACCTCATATCACACTATAATAATACACAGCTGTACCTCATATCACACTATAATAATACACAGCCGTACCCCATATCACACTATAATAATACACAGCCGTACCTCATATCACACTATAATAATACACAGCCGTACCTCATATCACACTATAATAATACACAGCCGTACCTCATATCACACTATAATAATACACAGCCGTACCCCATATCACACTATAATAATACACAGCCGTACCTCATATCACACTATAATAATACACAGCCGCACCTCATATCACACTATAATAATACACAGCCGCACCCCATATCACACTATAATAATACACAGCCGCACCTCATATCACACTATAATAATACACAGCCGCACCCCATATCACACTATAATAATACACAGCCGTACCCCATATCACACTATAATAATACACAGCCGCACCTCATATCACACTATAATAATACACAGCCGCACCTCATATCACACTATAATAATACACAGCCGCACCTCATATCACACTATAATAATACACAGCCGCACCTCATATCACACTATAATAATACACAGCCGCACCTCATATCACACTATAATAATACACAGCCGTACCTCATATCACACTATAATAATACACAGCCGTACCCCATATCACACTATAATAATACACAGCCGTACCTCATATCACACTATAATAATACACAGCCGCACCTCATATCACACTATAATAATACACAGCCGTACCTCATATCACACTATAATAATACACAGCCGCACCTCATATCACACTATAATAATACACAGCCGCACCTCATATCACACTATAATAATACACAGCCGCACCTCATATCACACTATAATAATACACAGCCGTACCCCATATCACACTATAATAATACACAGCCGTACCTCATATCACACTATAATAATACACAGCCGTACCTCATATCACACTATAATAATACACAGCTGTACCTCATATCACACTATAATAATACACAGCCGTACCCCATATCACACTATAATAATACACAGCCGCACCTCATATCACACTATAATAATACACAGCCGCACCTCATATCACACTATAATAATACACAGCCGCACCTCATATCACACTATAATAATACACAGCCGTACCCCATATCACACTATAATAATACACAGCCGTACCCCATATCACACTATAATAATGCACAGCCGCACCTCATATCACACTATAATAATACACAGCCGCACCTCATATCACACTATAATAATACACAGCCGTACCTCATATCACACTATAATAATACACAGCCGTACCCCATATCACACTATAATAATACACAGCCGTACCTCATATCACACTATAATAATACACAGCCGCACCTCATATCACACTATAATAATACACAGCCGCACCCCATATCACACTATAATAATACACAGCCGCACCTCATATCACACTATAATAATACACAGCCGCACCCCATATCACACTATAATAATACACAGCCGTACCCCATATCACACTATAATAATACACAGCCGCACCTCATATCACACTATAATAATACACAGCCGTACCTCATATCACACTATAATAATACACAGCCGCACCTCATATCACACTATAATAATACACAGCCGTACCTCATATCACACTATAATAATACACAGCCGCACCTCATATCACACTATAATAATACACAGCCGCACCTCATATCACACTATAATAATACACAGCCGTACCCCATATCACACTATAATAATACACAGCCGTACCTCATATCACACTATAATAATACAAAGCCGTACCTCATATCACACTATAATAATACACAGCCGCACCTCATATCACACTATAATAATACACAGCCGTACCCCATATCACACTATAATAATACACAGCCGTACCTCATATCACACTATAATAATACACAGCCGCACCTCATATCACACTATAATAATACACAGCCGCACCTCATATCACACTATAATAATACACAGCCGTACCTCATATCACACTATAATAATACACAGCCGTACCTCATATCACACTATAATAATACACAGCCGCACCTCATATCACACTATAATAATACACAGCCGTACCCCATATCACACTATAATAATACACAGCCGTACCCCATATCACACTATAATAATACACAGCCGTACCCCATATCACACTATAATAATACACAGCCGTACCTCATATCACACTATAATAATACACAGCCGTACCCCATATCACACTATAATAATACACAGCCGTACCCCATATCACACTATAATAATACACAGCCGTACCTCATATCACACTATAATAATACACAGCCGTACCTCATATCACACTATAATAATACACAGCCGTACCACATATCACACTATAATAATACACAGCCGCACCTCATATCACACTATAATAATACACAGCCGTACCTCATATCACACTATAATAATACACAGCCGTACCACATATCACACTATAATAATACACAGCCGCACCTCATATCACACTATAATAATACACAGCCGTACCCCATATCACACTATAATAATACACAGCCGTACCTCATATCACACTATAATAATACACAGCCGCACCTCATATCACACTATAATAATACACAGCCGCACCTCATATCACACTATAATAATACACAGCCGCACCTCATATCACACTATAATAATACACAGCCGTACCTCATATCACACTATAATAATACACAGCCGCACCTCATATCACACTATAATAATACACAGCCGTACCTCATATCACACTATAATAATACACAGCCGTACCTCATATCACACTATAATAATACACAGCCGTACCTCATATCACACTATAATAATACACAGCCGTACCTCATATCACACTATAATAATACACAGCCGCACCTCATATCACACTATAATAATACACAGCCGTACCTCATATCACACTATAATAATACACAGCCGTACCTCATATCACACTATAATAATACACAGCCGCACCTCATATCACACTATAATAATACACAGCCGCACCTCATATCACACTATAATAATACACAGCCGCACCTCATATCACACTATAATAATACACAGCCGCACCTCATATCACACTATAATAATACACAGCCGTACCTCATATCACACTATAATAATACACAGCCGCACCTCATATCACACTATAATAATACACAGCCGCACCTCATATCACACTATAATAATACACAGCCGTACCCCATATCACACTATAATAATACACAGCCGTACCCCATATCACACTATAATAATACACAGCCGTACCTCATATCACACTATAATAATACACAGCCGCACCTCATATCACACTATAATAATACACAGCCGTACCCCATATCACACTATAATAATACACAGCCGTACCCCATATCACACTATAATAATACACAGCCGCACCCCATATCACACTATAATAATACACAGCCGTACCTCATATCACACTATAATAATACACAGCCGTACCTCATATCACACTATAATAATACACAGCCGCACCTCATATCACACTATAATAATACACAGCCGTACCTCATATCACACTATAATAATACACAGCCGTACCTCATATCACACTATAATAATACACAGCCGTACCTCATATCACACTATAATAATACACAGCCGCACCTCATATCACACTATAATAATACACAGCCGTACCTCATATCACACTATAATAATACACAGCCGCACCCCATATCACACTGTAATAATACACAGCCGTACCCCATATCACACTATAATAATACACAGCCGTACCCCATATCACACTATAATAATACACAGCCGTACCCCATATCACACTATAATAATACACAGCCGTACCTCATATCACACTATAATAATACACAGCCGTACCCCATATCACACTATAATAATACACAGCCGTACCTCATATCACACTATAATAATACACAGCCGCACCTCATATCACACTATAATAATACACAGCCGTACCCCATATCACACTATAATAATACACAGCCGTACCCCATATCACACTATAATAATACACAGCCGCACCCCATATCACACTATAATAATACACAGCCGTACCTCATATCACACTATAATAATACACAGCCGTACCTCATATCACACTATAATAATACACAGCCGCACCTCATATCACACTATAATAATACACAGCCGTACCTCATATCACACTATAATAATACACAGCCGTACCTCATATCACACTATAATAATACACAGCCGTACCTCATATCACACTATAATAATACACAGCCGCACCTCATATCACACTATAATAATACACAGCCGTACCTCATATCACACTATAATAATACACAGCCGCACCCCATATCACACTGTAATAATACACAGCCGTACCCCATATCACACTATAATAATACACAGCCGTACCTCATATCACACTATAATAATACACAGCCGCACCCCATATCACACTGTAATAATACACAGCCGTACCTCATATCACACTATAATAATACACAGCCGTACCCCATATCACACTATAATAATACACAGCCGCATCTCATATCACACTATAATAATACACAGCCGTACCTCATATCACACTATAATAATACACAGCCGTACCTCATATCACACTATAATAATACACAGCCGCACCTCATATCACACTATAATAATACACAGCCGTACCTCATATCACACTATAATAATACACAGCCGTACCTCATATCACACTATAATAATACACAGCCGTACCTCATATCACACTATAATAATACACAGCCGCACCTCATATCACACTATAATAATACACAGCCGCACCTCATATCACACTATAATAATACACAGCCGTACCCCATATCACACTATAATAATACACAGCCGCACCTCATATCACACTATAATAATACACAGCCGTACCTCATATCACACTATAATAATACACAGCCGCACCTCATATCACACTATAATAATACACAGCCGTACCTCATATCACACTATAATAATACACAGCCGTACCTCATATCACACTATAATAATACACAGCCGTACCTCATATCACACTATAATAATACACAGCCGCACCTCATATCACACTATAATAATACACAGCCGTACCTCATATCACACTATAATAATACACAGCCGTACCTCATATCACACTATAATAATACACAGCCGCACCTCATATCACACTATAATAATACACAGCCGCACCTCATATCACACTATAATAATACACAGCCGCACCTCATATCACACTATAATAATACACAGCCGCACCTCATATCACACTATAATAATACACAGCCGTACCTCATATCACACTATAATAATACACAGCCGCACCTCATATCACACTATAATAATACACAGCCGCACCTCATATCACACTATAATAATACACAGCCGTACCCCATATCACACTATAATAATACACAGCCGTACCCCATATCACACTATAATAATACACAGCCGTACCTCATATCACACTATAATAATACACAGCCGCACCTCATATCACACTATAATAATACACAGCCGTACCCCATATCACACTATAATAATACACAGCCGTACCCCATATCACACTATAATAATACACAGCCGCACCCCATATCACACTATAATAATACACAGCCGTACCTCATATCACACTATAATAATACACAGCCGTACCTCATATCACACTATAATAATACACAGCCGCACCTCATATCACACTATAATAATACACAGCCGTACCTCATATCACACTATAATAATACACAGCCGTACCTCATATCACACTATAATAATACACAGCCGTACCTCATATCACACTATAATAATACACAGCCGCACCTCATATCACACTATAATAATACACAGCCGTACCTCATATCACACTGTAATAATACACAGCCGCACCCCATATCACACTGTAATAATACACAGCCGTACCCCATATCACACTGTAATAATACACAGCCGTACCTCATATCACACTATAATAATACACAGCCGCACCCCATATCACACTGTAATAATACACAGCCGTACCTCATATCACACTATAATAATACACAGCCGTACCCCATATCACACTATAATAATACACAGCCGCATCTCATATCACACTATAATAATACACAGCCGTACCTCATATCACACTATAATAATACACAGCCGTACCTCATATCACACTATAATAATACACAGCCGCACCTCATATCACACTATAATAATACACAGCCGTACCTCATATCACACTATAATAATACACAGCCGTACCTCATATCACACTATAATAATACACAGCCGTACCTCATATCACACTATAATAATACACAGCCGCACCTCATATCACACTATAATAATACACAGCCGCACCTCATATCACACTATAATAATACACAGCCGTACCCCATATCACACTATAATAATACACAGCCGCACCTCATATCACACTATAATAATACACAGCCGTACCTCATATCACACTATAATAATACACAGCCGCACCTCATATCACACTATAATAATACACAGCCGTACCCCATATCACACTATAATAATACACAGCCGTACCCCATATCACACTATAATAATACACAGCCGTACCCCATATCACACTATAATAATACACAGCCGCACCCCATATCACACTATAATAATACACAGCCGCACCTCATATCACACTATAATAATACACAGCCGCACCTCATATCACACTATAATAATACACAGCCGTACCTCATATCACACTATAATAATACACAGCCGTACCTCATATCACACTATAATAATACACAGCCGTACCTCATATCACACTATAATAATACACAGCCGTACCTCATATCACACTATAATAATACACAGCCGTACCCCATATCACACTATAATAATGCACAGCCGCACCTCATATCACACTATAATAATACACAGCCGTACCTCATATCACACTATAATAATACACAGCCGCACCTCATATCACACTATAATAATACACAGCCGTACCTCATATCACACTATAATAATACACAGCCGTACCTCATATCACACTATAATAATACACAGCCGTACCCCATATCACACTATAATAATACACAGCCGCACCTCATATCACACTATAATAATACACAGCCGCACCTCATATCACACTATAATAATACACAGCCGCACCTCATATCACACTATAATAATACACAGCCGTACCTCATATCACACTATAATAATACACAGCCGTACCTCATATCACACTATAATAATACACAGCCGTACCTCATATCACACTATAATAATACACAGCCGCACCTCATATCACACTATAATAATACACAGCCGCACCTCATATCACACTATAATAATACACAGCCGTACCTCATATCACACTATAATAATACACAGCCGCACCCCATATCACACTATAATAATACACAGCCGTACCTCATATCACACTATAATAATACACAGCCGTACCTCATATCACACTATAATAATACACAGCCGCACCTCATATCACACTATAATAATACACAGCCGTACCCCATATCACACTATAATAATACACAGCCGTACCCCATATCACACTATAATAATACACAGCCGTACCTCATATCACACTATAATAATACACAGCCGTACCTCATATCACACTATAATAATACACAGCCGCACCCCATATCACACTATAATAATACACAGCCGTACCTCATATCACACTATAATAATACACAGCCGTACCCCATATCACACTATAATAATACACAGCCGTACCCCATATCACACTATAATAATACACAGCCGCACCTCATATCACACTATAATAATACACAGCCGCACCCCATATCACACTGTAATAATACACAGCCATACCTCATATCACACTATAATAATACACAGCCGTACCCCATATCACACTATAATAATACACAGCCGCATCTCATATCACACTATAATAATACACAGCCGTACCTCATATCACACTATAATAATACACAGCCGTACCTCATATCACACTATAATAATACACAGCCGCACCTCATATCACACTATAATAATACACAGCCGTACCTCATATCACACTATAATAATACACAGCCGTACCTCATATCACACTATAATAATACACAGCCGTACCTCATATCACACTATAATAATACACAGCCGCACCTCATATCACACTATAATAATACACAGCCGCACCTCATATCACACTATAATAATACACAGCCGTACCCCATATCACACTATAATAATACACAGCCGCACCTCATATCACACTATAATAATACACAGCCGTACCTCATATCACACTATAATAATACACAGCCGCACCTCATATCACACTATAATAATACACAGCCGTACCCCATATCACACTATAATAATACACAGCCGTACCCCATATCACACTATAATAATACACAGCCGTACCCCATATCACACTATAATAATACACAGCCGCACCCCATATCACACTATAATAATACACAGCCGCACCTCATATCACACTATAATAATACACAGCCGCACCTCATATCACACTATAATAATACACAGCCGTACCTCATATCACACTATAATAATACACAGCCGTACCTCATATCACACTATAATAATACACAGCCGTACCTCATATCACACTATAATAATACACAGCCGTACCTCATATCACACTATAATAATACACAGCCGTACCCCATATCACACTATAATAATGCACAGCCGCACCTCATATCACACTATAATAATACACAGCCGTACCTCATATCACACTATAATAATACACAGCCGCACCTCATATCACACTATAATAATACACAGCCGTACCTCATATCACACTATAATAATACACAGCCGTACCTCATATCACACTATAATAATACACAGCCGTACCCCATATCACACTATAATAATACACAGCCGCACCTCATATCACACTATAATAATACACAGCCGCACCTCATATCACACTATAATAATACACAGCCGCACCTCATATCACACTATAATAATACACAGCCGTACCTCATATCACACTATAATAATACACAGCCGTACCTCATATCACACTATAATAATACACAGCCGTACCTCATATCACACTATAATAATGCACAGCCGCACCTCATATCACACTATAATAATACACAGCCGCACCTCATATCACACTATAATAATACACAGCCGTACCTCATATCACACTATAATAATACACAGCCGCACCCCATATCACACTATAATAATACACAGCCGTACCTCATATCACACTTTAATAATACACAGCCGTACCTCATATCACACTATAATAATACACAGCCGCACCTCATATCACACTATAATAATACACAGCCGTACCCCATATCACACTATAATAATACACAGCCGTACCCCATATCACACTATAATAATACACAGCCGTACCTCATATCACACTATAATAATACACAGCCGTACCTCATATCACACTATAATAATACACAGCCGCACCCCATATCACACTATAATAATACACAGCCGTACCTCATATCACACTATAATAATACACAGCCGTACCCCATATCACACTATAATAATACACAGCCGTACCCCATATCACACTATAATAATACACAGCCGCACCTCATATCACACTATAATAATACACAGCCGTACCTCATATCACACTATAATAATACACAGCCGTACCTCATATCACACTATAATAATACACAGCCGCACCTCATATCACACTATAATAATACACAGCCGTACCCCATATCAGACTATAATAATACACAGCCGCACCTCATATCACACTATAATAATACACAGCCGCACCTCATATCACACTATAATAATACACAGCCGTACCTCATATCACACTATAATAATACACAGCCGCACCTCATATCACACTATAATAATACACAGCCGCACCTCATATCACACTATAATAATACACAGCCGTACCTCATATCACACTATAATAATACACAGCCGTACCCCATATCACACTATAATAATACACAGCCGCACCTCATATCACACTATAATAATACACAGCCGTACCCCATATCACACTATAATAATACACAGCCGCACCCCATATCACACTATAATAATACACAGCCGCACCTCATATCACACTATAATAATACACAGCCGTACCTCATATCACACTATAATAATACACAGCCGTACCCCATATCACACTATAATAATACACAGCCGTACCCCATATCACACTATAATAATACACAGCCGTACCCCATATCACACTATAATAATACACAGCCGTACCTCATATCACACTATAATATACACAGCCGTACCTCATATCACACTATAATAATACACAGCCGTACCTCATATCACACTATAATAATACACAGCCGCACCCCATATCACACTATAATAATACACAGCCGCACCCCATATCACACTATAATAATACACAGCCGTACCTCATATCACACTATAATAATACACAGCCGTACCTCATATCACACTATAATAATACACAGCCGTACCTCATATCACACTATAATAATACACAGCCGTACCTCATATCACACTATAATAATACACAGCCGTACCCCATATCACACTATAATAATACACAGCCGCACCTCATATCACACTATAATAATACACAGCCGCACCCCATATCACACTATAATAATACACAGCCGTACCTCATATCACACTATAATAATACACAGCCGTACCTCATATCACACTATAATAATACACAGCCGTACCCCATATCACACTATAATAATACACAGCCGCACCTCATATCACACTATAATAATACACAGCCGTACCTCATATCACACTATAATAATACACAGCCGCACCCCATATCACACTATAATAATACACAGCCGTACCTCATATCACACTATAATAATACACAGCCGTACCTCATATCACACTATAATAATACACAGCCGTACCCCATATCACACTATAATAATACACAGCCGCACCTCATATCACACTATAATAATACACAGCCGTACCCCATATCACACTATAATAATACACAGCCGCACCTCATATCACACTATAATAATACACAGCCGCACCTCATATCACACTATAATAATACACAGCCGTACCTCATATCACACTATAATAATACACAGCCGTACCTCATATCACACTATAATAATACACAGCCGCACCCCATATCACACTATAATAATACACAGCCGTACCTCATATCACACTATAATAATACACAGCCGTACCTCATATCACACTATAATAATACACAGCCGTACCACATATCACACTATAATAATACACAGCCGTACCTCATATCACACTATAATAATACACAGCCGTACCTCATATCACACTATAATAATACACAGCCGTACCCCATATCACACTATAATAATACACAGCCGTACCTCATATCACACTATAATAATACACAGCCGTACCTCATATCACACTATAATAATACACAGCCGTACCACATATCACACTATAATAATACACAGCCGTACCTCATATCACACTATAATAATACACAGCCGTACCCCATATCACACTATAATAATACACAGCCGTACCTCATATCACACTATAATAATACACAGCCGTACCTCATATCACACTATAATAATACACAGCCGTACCTCATATCACACTATAATAATACACAGCCGCACCCCATATCACACTATAATAATACACAGCCGTACCCCATATCACACTATAATAATACACAGCCGTACCTCATATCACACTATAATAATACACAGCCGTACCTCATATCACACTATAATAATACACAGCCGTACCTCATATCACACTATAATAATACACAGCCGTACCCCATATCACACTATAATAATACACAGCCGCACCTCATATCACACTATAATAATACACAGCCGTACCCCATATCACACTATAATAATACACAGCCGTACCTCATATCACACTATAATAATACACAGCCGTACCACATATCACACTATAATAATACACAGCCGTACCTCATATCACACTATAATAATACACAGCCGTACCTCATATCACACTATAATAATACACAGCCGTACCTCATATCACACTATAATAATACACAGCCGCACCTCATATCACACTATAATAATACACAGCCGTACCTCATATCACACTATAATAATACACAGCCGTACCTCATATCACACTATAATAATACACAGCCGTACCTCATATCACACTATAATAATACACAGCCGTACCTCATATCACACTATAATAATACACAGCCGCACCTCATATCACACTATAATAATACACAGCCGTACCCCATATCACACTATAATAATACACAGCCGTACCTCATATCACACTATAATAATACCCAGCCGTACCTCATATCACACTATAATAATACACAGCCGTACCTCATATCACACTATAATAATACACAGCCGTACCTCATATCACACTATAATAATACCCAGCCGTACCTCATATCACACTATAATAATACACAGCCGTACCTCATATCACACTATAATAATACACAGCCGTACCTCATATCACACTATAATAATACACAGCCGCACCTCATATCACACTATAATAATACACAGCCGTACCTCATATCACACTATAATACACAGCCGTACCCCATATCACACTATAATAATACACAGCCGTACCTCATATCACACTATAATAATACACAGCCGTACCCCATATCACACTATAATAATGCACAGCCGCACCTCATATCACACTATAATAATACACAGCCGTACCTCATATCACACTATAATAATACACAGCCGTACCTCATATCACACTATAATAATACACAGCCGTACCTCATATCACACTATAATAATACACAGCCGTACCCCATATCACACTATAATAATACACAGCCGTACCACATATCACACTATAATAATACACAGCCGTACCCCATATCACACTATAATAATACACAGCCGTACCCCATATCACACTATAATAATACACAGCCGTACCCCATATCACACTATAATAATACACAGCCGTACCCCATATCACACTATAATAATACACAGCCGCACCTCATATCACACTATAATAATACACAGCCGTACCTCATATCACACTATAATAATACACAGCCGTACCTCATATCACACTATAATAATACACAGCCGTACCCCATATCACACTATAATAATACACAGCCGTACCTCATATCACACTATAATAATACACAGCCGTACCTCATATCACACTATAATAATACACAGCCGCACCTCATATCACACTATAATAATACACAGCCGCACCTCATATCACACTATAATAATACACAGCCGCACCTCATATCACACTATAATAATACACAGCCGCACCTCATATCACACTATAATAATACACAGCCGCACCCCATATCACACTATAATAATACACAGCCGTACCTCATATCACACTATAATAATACACAGCCGTACCCCATATCACACTATAATAATACACAGCCGTACCTCATATCACACTATAATAATACACAGCCGTACCTCATATCACACTATAATAATACACAGCTGTACCTCATATCACACTATAATAATACACAGCCGTACCCCATATCACACTATAATAATACACAGCCGTACCCCATATCACACTATAATAATACACAGCCGCACCCCATATCACACTATAATAATACACAGCCGCACCTCATATCACACTATAATAATACACAGCAGCACCTCATATCACACTATAATAATACACAGCCGCACCCCATATCACACTATAATAATACACAGCCGCACCTCATATCACACTATAATAATACACAGCCGCACCTCATATCACACTATAATAATACACAGCCGCACCTCATATCACACTATAATAATACACAGCCGTACCCCATATCACACTATAATAATACACAGCCGTACCTCATATCACACTATAATAATACACAGCCGTACCTCATATCACACTATAATAATACACAGCTGTACCTCATATCACACTATAATAATACACAGCCGTACCCCATATCACACTATAATAATACACAGCCGTACCCCATATCACACTATAATAATACACAGCCGTACCTCATATCACACTATAATAATACACAGCCGTACCTCATATCACACTATAATAATACACAGCCGTACCCCATATCACACTATAATAATACACAGCCGCACCTCATATCACACTATAATAATACACAGCCGCACCTCATATCACACTATAATAATACAAAGCCGTACCTCATATCACACTATAATAATACACAGCCGCACCCCATATCACACTATAATAATACACAGCCGTACCTCATATCACACTATAATAATACACAGCCGCACCTCATATCACACTATAATAATACACAGCCGTACCTCATATCACACTATAATAATACACAGCCGCACCTCATATCACACTATAATAATACAGTGATGCAGGAGATCTCACTACTACATTTATTGGCATATTTACCATTCAGGATACTGGGAAAGCGGGGTGTGAACCCCATGTGATCTATAATGGCCGCCATGATGGTTGTCTTCCAGCTTTCCCAGGAATAAGTTCGTGCTTCTGACCATTGAGGGACATTGTCTGGTGATCCTTGTGTCGGGGCTCGTGTATAATGTAGACAGATTGTGGGTGTCTGGGGGAAGTCGGGGGGACCCGGGGCGGCCCCTGCGGACCATTCATCTGATTTACTTTGTTTTAGTGGCAAAAAACGCAGCGGTGGAAAGATGACGGTGTGCGCCATGTTCGGCTGTAAGAATCGCAGGCACAAGGGATGCGGAAAACATTTCTTCAGGTAATCGCGGCACTGGGTATTATAGAATCGGGATTGCAGGATTTATTCCTCACCATTTTCAAGATCTCTACTGGCTGTCAGTGAATAGCAACATTCTTGTTTACATGCAGAGGCTGCTGATCCCTTCCTGACCTTAAATTTCTCACAGCAGAGGGTTTGTTACAAATAATCCTCTATGATCGTTCCTATTGGTTGCTTTTTGCGGTTCCGATCATTTTATCCGCAGGTCTATATCCGCATAACGATAAAGGGACATGTGGGAAACCGATTTTCATTGGATGGGACTGAACGTTATTTATTACTGTAGCCATAATGATTAATAATTGTGAAGTCACTCGGATCGATAATCTTTACACCCGTGGCAGCGTGACACGTGGTTGATCATGTGACCCTTCGTCTATCATGCGATAAGTCCCCTTATTGTGGTGATTTCCAGCCTGAAGCTCCACAGCTGTTCCAAAACTGTGTGCCAGTGCATGCTGGGTGTTGTAGTTTTGAATCAGTTGGAGACCACTGCTCAATAGGGGGGTTTAATGGGTGGGGATCCACTGCCTGCTGTTTTAGTGGTAGCCATCAGATGTCTGGGCCGCCGCCTGGTATCCTACAACGCAGTCAATGGTGATGGCTTTTCAGCCTCTGGATGGAAGTACGAATGTTCCCATTCACTGACAGCAAACAGAGATCATGAGGATGGTGGACAATTTAAATGGTGTAGAAAGTTTCAGGATACGAAGTGGGTGACATTCTTTTTCTTTAATTTAAATGGGGGTAACATGTTTTGTTGCTCCCGGAAACCAATGAGGCGCTAGGGTTTTCTGTTATTGCCTCGTTACCCTTATAAGAAGGATTGTACAATGAAGACCCCCCCCTTAACACTAATGTACGCCCAAAACTGTGAATTATGACGTTAAAACCGTGGTTTTTCAATCTGCAGGTTCCCCATGAAAGACCCAGAACGTCTCTCCAGGTGGATCGAAGCCGCCCAGAGAGATGACTGGAATCCCTCCATTCACAGCAAAATCTGCAGCGACCACTTCACAGAGAAACATTACATGATACGTCCAGGTGCTGCTTGTCCTTACCTGCGTATGGACGCTGTGCCCACTCCCCTCTACCCCGCCCAACGAAAGAAAAAGACTAAAAAGAGAAAATATACCAGGAGGACGACGAGAAAAACGGCAGAATCTGAGGAAATAAAGGCAGAGGATACGGCCCAGGAGACCCCCAGCGAGACCGGTGCGAGCGGCAGCGCGGGGGAGGAAAAAGAAACACAGAGTGACGCACAAGCGGAGAAAAGACATGGCGAAGAGGAGGAAACACATAAGATGGAGGAGGGAGAACAGGGCCGGATTCTGGCAGCGGAAATACAGGGTGTGAAGAGTGGGGATGGAAAACGGGGTGAGAAGCAGGCAGTGGAGGGGTCGGCGGTGGAGGAGCAGGCGGTGGAGGAGGAGCCGGCGGAGGAGGAGCCGGCGGAGGAGGAGCCGGCGGAGGAGGAGCCGGCGGAGGAGGGGCAGGCGGAGGAGGAGCAGGCGGTGGAAGGGCAGATTGGGAAGCAGGCGGTGGAAGGGCAGATTGGGAAGCAGGCGGTGGAAGGGCAGGTTGGGCAGCAGGCGGTGGAAGGGCAGGTTGGGCAGCAGGCGGTGGAAGGGCAGGTTGAGCAGCAGGCGGTGGAAGGGCAGGTTGGGCAGCAGGCGGTGGAAGGGCAGGTTGGGCAGCAGGCGGTGAAAGGGCAGGCTGAAGGGCAGGTTGGGCAGCAGGCGGTGGAAGGGCAGGTTGAGCAGCAGGCGGTGGAAGGGCAGGTTGAGCAGCAGGCGGTGGAAGGGCAGGTTGAGCAGCAGGCGGTGGAAGGGCAGGTTGGAAAGCAGGCGGTGGAAGGGCAGGTTGGGCAGCAGGCGGTGGAAGGGCAGGTTGAGCAGCAGGCGGTGGAAGGGCAGGTTGGGAAGCAGGCGGTTGCATCGCAGGGAGAGAAGAACGAGGAGGAAACGCTGTGCAGGCCAATGGTGGAGACGCGGAGTGGGGAGGAAACACAGGTGGAAGGGCAGGGTGAGAAGATGGAGGTGGAAGGGCAGGGTGAGCAGCAGGCGGTAGAAACTCGGGATGAAAATATGGAATCACAAACCCAGAGTGATCAGCAGGAGGGCGAGAGGGTGACCACTAAACAACCCGCTAATAGGCAAAACGTGGCGGCACGGGGCAAGAAGAAGGGGGCAGGAGGAGAACCGATTGAAAGTCGTTTCCCAGACATGACCATTGTAGTGAAAGTTCCACCCAGACCTCCATGTGCGAACGTGTCCGATTACATTCCTGTTGACCACGCTTACTCCGCTATGTCCGCCGACAAGGAGAACGACGTTCCCGCCCCTGTCGCCGTCCCAAAAGTCGTTAAATTTAGGAGAAAGATCAAAGCCTTACAGAAGCAGGTCCTGCGTCAAGGCGTCAAGATCAAGAACCTGAAGAAGACGCTGGTTGATTTACGGAAGAACAACATGATGGAGAGAGATCCGGAGCAGGTGATCGCGGAGCACTGCAGCGGCCTCACTCAGCTCCTGTTCACACAGCAGATGAAAAACGGCTACGGGCGGCACAGCGTCACCCAGTACTGCAGCCTCATGAAGGAGTTCGCTTTGAACCTGTATTACGCCTCCCCAAAGGCCTACAAATTCTGCCGCCTGTTTCTGTCTCTTCCGCACCCTGTATCATTGCGGCACTGGAAAGCAGCCAACGAGGGGACCCTGGGCCCCTCAGCAGGGGGAGCTGTGCATGGAGAACATGCACCAGGGGTATCTGCGTGTGAGGGACCTTTACTGGATGCCCCCATGCTGGAAGTAGCTCTGCAAGAACCATCAGGTCAAGAGGGGCATTTGCCAGAGGTCCCAATGGAGGAGGAACATTTGTTGGTGACTCCAATGCAGGAGAGACATTTGCCGGTAATTTCAATGCAGGAGGAACATTTGCTGGTTGCTTCAATGCAGGGGGGACATTTGCCGGTAATTTCAATGCAGGGGGGACATTTGCTGGTGACTCCAATGCAGGGGGGACATTTGCAGGAAACATCTGTGCATGAAGGGCAGCAGGAATAAACACAGGAATGAGCGTGGCTCTGTAAATGAGACTGCTGCGCTGTCCTCTCTACTTGTTTAAATGAGATCCATCAAGAATATTCTATAAAAGCCACTTTACTGCACACAAAATCCGTTAAGGGTTGTCATAGTGTGGCTGCAAATTGCCATTCTACTCCAATGTTTATAATCTAGCTTCCTTCGTAGTGCTAGTTGTGATATGGACACTGATTTGGAACAACACAATGACCTGATGGTCTGAATTGCCAGAACTTGTGACAGGAAGGGTAGTCATAGGGACACCAGAACAGGATTCTCCAGCAAAGGGTTTTTTTTCTGCCTCGTGATGGTGTTCTCATTTCTTCAATGTAAACTGAAGTTTCAGGGTGCCATCAGGGGTGTCTATCCTCACAGAGGCCTCAGGATAGCCGTATCGTCCCTGCACAGGTGACGAGTCTCCTTTAAGAACGTGTTAAATCTTTTCCTTTCATCTGGTTTCATTTACAGTCGAACTGAACGGAATCGCTGTCGGCTCCAGTAAGTGCCGTGTGTCATAATCTCACCGGACCTATTGCAGGATCTGCTCTGGGCCGTAGGTTCTCGTTCTGGAGCAGCATTTCTGTTCCAATCTGTTGTTTCCTATGCAAATAAACAGTCCAGAGACTTGCACTGTGTTAGCTGACTGATGCAATAGTGTGTTTGTGGTGTGACCCTCATTACCGGGATCCCCCACCAGTGGCTCTCGGGGGCCCCGCATTGTCATCGTGTTACTAAAACAGAAAGGCATCACAGGCAGTTTATGGGACAGGATCGTATACAATGTATTTATAGCAGCCAGGTTAGCGCCTAGGATATTGCTGCCGGCATAAACTTTTTGGGTTGTTTTCTATTAACCCTTTCAGGACCAAGCTCATTTTGGCCTTCAGGACCAGCCCCGTTTTTTTCAAATCCGACGTGTCATTTTATGTGGTGTTAACTCTGGAATGCTTTTACCTATCCAAACGATTCTGAGATTTTCTCCTGACATATTGTACTTTATGTTAGTGGAAAAATGTGGTCAATAAATTCATTGCTTATTTGTGAAAAACACCAAAATTGAAAGAAAATTTGCAAAAATTTATGTTTTTCCAAATTTTAAATGTATCTTCTTGTAAAACAGATAATAATACCACACAAAATAGTCACTAGTTCACAGTTCCCATATGTCTACTTTATGTTGGCATCATTTTTTGAACGTCCTTTTATTTTTCTAGGACGTTACAAGGCTTAGAACTTTAGCAGCGATTTCTCACATTTTCAAGAAAATTTCAAAAGTCTATTTTTTCAAGGACCAGTTCATTTCTGAGGTGGCTTTGATGGTCTTATGTACTAGATAGACCCCATAAATCACCCCATTTTATAAACTGCCGAAATTCATATGTAATTAATTTTTTCCTGTAACACAGAAAGTTTTACCAGAGAAACGCAATCAATATTTATTGCCCAGATTCTGCAGTTTTTAGAAATAACCAACATGTGGCCCTAGTGTGTTACTGGACTCAAGCACCGGCCTCCGAAGCAATGGAGCACCCAGTGGATTTTGGGGCCTCCTTTTTTTTAGAATATATTTTAGGCACCATGTCCGGTTTGAAGAGGTCTTGTGGTACCAAAACAGTGGAAACCCCCCAAAAGTGACACCGTTTTGGAGACTACACCCCTCAAGGAATTTATCTAGGGGTATAGTTATCATCTTGACCCCACAGGTCTTTTGCTATATTTATTGCAGTTTGTCTGTGAAAATGAAAATCTACTTTTTTTCAGAAAAAAATATAATTTTTTACAAGGAATAAAGAATAAAAAGCACCCCAAAACGTGTAAAGCAGTTTCTCCCGAATACGGCAATACCCCATATGTGGTAATAAACTGCTGTTTGGACCTACGGCAGAGCTCAGAAGGGAAAGAGCGCAATTTGGATTTTGGAGAGCAGATTTTGCTGGATTGGTTTTCAGTGCCATGTCGCGTTTGCAACGCCCTGGAGGGACCAAAACAGTGGAAACTCCCAAAAGTGACCCCATTTTAGAAACTACACCCCTCAAGGAGTTTTTCTAGGGGTAAAGTTAGCATTTTGACCCCACAGTTTTTTTTGCTGAATTTAGTCGAATTAGACTGTGAAAAGGAAAATCTATGTTTTTTCAGAAAAAAAGTAGAAATGTTTTATTTTTACTATTTATAAAGGAGAAAAAGCACCCCAAAATTTGTAAAGCAATTTCTCCTGATTATGGCTATACGCCATATGTGGTAATAAACTGCTGCTTGGACCCGCAGAGGGGCTCAGAAGGGAAGGAGCGCCATTTGGATTTTATGGCTCAAATTCAGATGGAATAGTTTTTGGGTGTCATGTCGCATTTGCAAAGCCCCAGAGATACCAAAATAGTGGAAAGCCCCAAAACTGACCCCATTTGGGAAACTACACCCCTTAAGGAATCCATATAGGGGTATAGTGAGCATTTAGACCCCAAAGGTCTTTTGCAGTATTTATTAGAATTAGGCCGTGAAAATGAATATCAACATTTTTTCCACAAAAATGTTTCATTTTTTCATTTTTACAAAGGATAAAGGAGAAAAAGCACCCCAACATTTGTAAAGCCATTTCTCCCGAGTACGGAAATACCCCACGTGTGGTCATAAATGTTTTTTCATCAAAAATTTTTAGAAAACATTTTTATTACCTTTTTAATTTTTTTTCTTGAAGACCTGCAGCACTGATAGCTGCTATAATACATTACACTACCTAGGTAGTGTAACGTGTTATAAACTGTCAGTGTGACGCGGAGAGTCACACTGACAGGAAGCCTCCGTCTGGTCCTCATGGGCTTCCGTGCATGGCAGACCCGGAGGCCGTTGTATGGCCTCCGGTTTTGCCATGACAACCGACGGCAGCATCCACAATTGGTCCCCGGGAAACTTTGTTAGAGCAACAAACTTTACCTATTCACCTATGACAGCACCCCTGGAGACGTCCCATCCGCTGGACAGGAAACCTGAGGATATAAAATGGACACACCTCTCCACACACCCAGTCAGGTTTCCTGTCCTCCGGATGGAAGATTCTCCTGAGGAAAAAAGCACTTCTCCGGGATTGCAGACCCTCTAGCAAGGTTTACCTTATTCCACTAGGGGTGCTCTGGAAAGGTATAAGTCTCCCCCCTGGGAGCAACCTTAGTCTGGGATAGGTACTCCCGCCTCTCCCGATCCATCGTCCCCCTCCTGCTGCAAAACAGGATGGTGGTTTAAGGTCCACAGAGTGGGCCTTCCTCTGGCGGGGAGCGGATCCCCGGGGCTCGTTCGGCTTGGGGAAGGGCCAGACCCAGCGTTGGCGGCTTCCTTGTGCTCTCACTGGCATGTCCGGTCGCCGCGACGCGTCACTTCCGGGCGCGTCCAACACTCCAGGGGGCGGTGTTCCGGTGGCCCACGTGGGGAGGTGGTGCTCCAGCGTCCGGAGCGAGGGCCTCCCAGCCAATTCTTGGCCTATTTTAGGCCAGTAACAGCAGGACTCGCTCTCCAGCTTCCACAGTCATGGAGTCGCCAGGAGAAGCTCCAGGACGCACTGAACGCTCGGATGCCAAGTCTTCCAGCCCGGTACTTGAGCATCCAAGGAACATAAACGCCGGAGTGGGGTAAGAGAAGGCCTCCTTTACTTAATGCTGTTCCCCTTTCTCTTGTACATATGTTAGGCAAGGGATTGTCCTAGGAAAAAGCAAGATAAGGCCCATAACAAGGAATGTGCGATATGCAAAAAGAAACTCGCATCTTCCTATAACAAAAGACTCTGTCAGAAATGTCTAGATAATATTATATCAGAAGAGTCCACAAATTTAGCCACAAGCATTAAAGATATTGTAAAGGAGGAGCTCACTAAAGTCCCTTAGAAAGAGAAGAGATTCTCCGGTCGCCTCTTCTAGCAGGTTGGATTCGGATTCCTCAGCTGAAGGGGACCCCCAGCTAGGCGAAGAAGGGGAGTACAGCGCCTATGATTCCTCAGGTGAGGAGGAGGGAGAGAGATATCTATTCCCAACGGAGGATGTTGACCTACTCCTAAAAACGGTCAGGGCGACTATGAATATAGACGACCCCAAAGAACCACGGTCCATCCAGGACATTATGTTTCAAGGGCTAGGACCTAAAAAGAATAGAACCTTCCCCATCCATAGGAACATATCTAACCTTATTAAAAAGGAATGGAAAACTCATGATAAAAAGACAAGCATTCCCAAGTTTCTCAAAATGAAGTATCCCTTTGAGGAAGACGCATGCAGGGACTGGGATAACATCCCCAGGCTCGACGCTCCAGTAGCCAAGATCTCAAGGAAACACTCCCTTCCTTTTGAAGACCTAGGCTCCTTGTCTGACCCTATGGATAGAAAGGCCGAATTCTACCTTAAGAGAACCTGGGAAGCCTCTACGGGGGGTTTCAAACCAGCCATTGCAGCCACCTGCATGGCCAGATCCCTGAAAGTGTGGCTCGCACAACTGGAGGTACATCTGAAAGACAAGACCCCTCTGGATCAAATCTTAGCCTCCCTCCCAACACTTTCTAAAGCAGCAGACTTCTTGGCAGACGCCTCAGTAGACGCAGTACGCCTTTCCACCAGATCAGCGGCACTGGCGAATTCAGCTAGATGAGCTATCTGGCTAAAGACCTGGAAAGGGGACACCGGATCCAAAGGGAAGCTGTGCGTTATCCCCTGTTCAGGAGATTACCTTTTCGGGCCCCCACTTGATGACATGCTAGAAAAGGCATCAGACAGTAAAAAGGGGTTCCCGGCACAAACAAGGCCAACAAGAGAGTCTTTCGTCCCAGAGGGCCAAGTAACAAAAGAGGGGGGTACGCTAACCCTAGAGCAAAGGAATTTAGACCCTCAAGATTTCCAAGAAAAAACAAGTCCTTTCTTTTCAGGCCCCAGAAGGACCCTAAAAATAGGGACCAACAATGACGCCAAGGGGGCAGTGGGGGGTCGCCTTTCCCTGTTCCTCAAACATTGGCAGAAGATTTCATCGAATCCTTGGATTCTGGGAATCATAAAAACAGGATACATACTAGAGTTCACAACCCTCCCCCAGACAGATTCCTTCCCACAGGGGTCCTAAGGAACCCAGTCCAACAAAAGATCCTAGAAGTAGAAGTTCTGTCACTTATAAAAAAAGAGGTCCTAATACAGGTTCCAGACACAGAGATAGGTCAGGGCTTTTATTCCCCCCTCTTCCTAGTGAACAAACCAGGAGGAAAACACAGGGTCATTATAAACCTAAAAAAACTGAACTGCTATCTGACCTACAAAAAATTCCGCATGGAGAGTATCATGTCAACTATAAACCTCCTCTCCAAAGACTGCGTGATGGCCTCAATGGACCTAGAGGATGCCTACCTAGAGGATGCCTATTATCACGTACCCATATGTCACCGTCATCAAAAGTATCTAAGGGTAGCAGTAACACTCAACGGGTCCGTATGCCACCTACAATACAGAGACCTCCCCTTCGGCATCTCTCAAGCCCCAAGGGTATTTTCCAAACTGATAGCGGAAATGACCTCATACATCAGGATGAACGACATTTTCCTGATTCCATATATAGACGACTTTCTGGTGGTAGCAGAAATGGTTCCAACTCTGACCCTACACATACAGATAGTCCGGGATATACTGACAAGATTAGGATGGAACATAAATTTAAAGAAATCAAATTTAAATCCATCGAAAAGATGTATATTCTTAGGAACCCTGCTGGATTCCTCCAAACAGATGACCTTCCTCCCAGAAGAAAAAATCGGGCCCCTGATGAACAGGATATCAGAGATCTACCTGAACCATACGACAACTTTCAGGGAAGCTATGTCAGTCTTAGGCCTCATGACATCATGCATCCCAGCCGTACTACGGGCTCACTTCAAGTCCAAACCACTGCAGTGGGACATCCTAGACCAATGGGACAGGAGCAGTTTCTCCCTGGACCAACCCTTTCACATCTCTTCCACAGCAAGGCTGTCCCTCAGATGGTGGTTAAACAGGGCAAATCTCACAAGGGGTATTCCATGGAGGTTAACCCCTACTCTCAATATGACCACAGATGTGAGTCCTTGGGGGTGGGGAGCCCATTTCGACTCCTCTTTCCTTCAGGGTCAGTGGGACCAGCAGACCGCTCTCAGATCCTCCAACTTCAGGGAACTAGCAGCAGTTCTTCAGGCCCTGAAGGGATCCATACAGGCAATCTCAGGTCAGCACCTAAACATCTATTCGGACAACACAACTACAGTATCCTATATAAACCGACAAGGGGGTACGAGATCGGCCTCACTGATGGGCCTAGCCACACATATTTTCTCTGACAGAACACCACCTGTTGACTCTATCAGCTGTTCATCTCAGAGGGAAGGACAACCTGGTGGCAGATTTCCTAAGCCGGGAAAGGCTTCACCAATCAGAATGGTGCCTGAACACCACAGTATTTCAGGAGATCATTCTCAGATGGGGAACCCCATCCATAGATCTGTTCGCATCCAAGAGAAACAGAAAAATCCAGAGGTTCTTCTCCCTAAATCCCTCAGATCACCCAACAGCAATAGACGCACTCTCCCAGTGCTGGAGTCTAGAGAGAGGATACGCCTCCCCCCCCCTCCCCTGAACCTACTCCCAAGAGTCTTAAAAAAGATCAGAGAAGACAGGGCCAGCGTGATACTGATAGCCCCCTTCTGGCCAAAGAGACCATGGTTCACGTGGCTAAGAAAAATGTTGTCACACCAAACATGGGTTCTTCCAGACAGGCCAGATCTTCTATATCAGGGCCCAGTATTACACCCAGATATTCAGAAGCTCCACTTGACAGCATGGAAACTGAAAGGATAATCCTTAAACAGAGAGGATTTTCAGAATCCGTCATCGCCACCCTACTAGCTAGTAGGAAACCGATTACCTCAAAGATATATCTGAGGTCATGGAACGCATTCTTAAACTTCGCAGGCAGGGAGGTTAATCCTTTAACCAATCCAGATATTCCCCTAATATTGGATTTTCTCCAGGCGGGACTAAAAAAGAACCTTAGGCCTACTACATTAAAGGTTCAGATTTCGGCTTTAAGTTCCTTTTTCAATTTTAAATTAGCAGAACACCCCTGGATCAAAAGATTCCTAGCGGCCGCCTGCAGACTTAGACCACAGATAAGGTCCCCTGTTCCTCCCTGGGACTTAAACCTCGTTCTCCAGGCTTTGATAAAACCACCCTTTGAACCCATAGACTATTTCCTGGAAGATGCTGACACTCAAAATGACCTTTCTATTAGCCATTACATCAGCCCGTAGAGTGAGCGAGATCCAGGCCCTCTCTGCCTTTCCTCCACATACCCTACTGCTAGACGATAGAGTCATCTTAAAAACCCTACCAGAATTCCTTCTTAAAGTGGTTTCACCCTTTCACCTAAACCAAGGCATTGTCCTTCCCTCCTTTTGTGACTCCCCAAAGAATCAGAGGGAACAACAGTTTAACTGCCTAGACGTAAGAAGATGTCTAGTCCGGCCCTAGGTCCTACCAGGAGGGAAAAACTCCACTAGAGACCCTCTGCACAGGCTCTGACCTGATTAGACATACATTATCCGCTATTTACAGAATTCTCATGGACCCCCCAGATATGCCCAATCCTATATACATGTCAAGATGGGAAGAGGACTTGGGGATATCCTTCTCCCCCGCACAAGGGCAGCGTATATTCCTTATGGCTCAAAAAACCTCCATCTGCTCAAGATACCAAGAGGCAAGCTTCAAACTACTCTCACGTTGGTATAGGACCCCAGTCCGCCTACATAACATCTACCCCACAGTGTCCCCTATGTGCTGGAGATGTGGGCAAGATAGTGGTACCCTCCTCCACACCTTCTGGTCATGTCCTCTCCTTACCCCATTTTGGGAAGGTGTAAAGAGGGTGATAACGGAAGTTACAAATATAAATGTAACTATGGATGCGGCTCTTTTCCTTCTTCATCATTGCGACATTCCAGCGAACAAGTATAAGCGTTCCCTGCTTCACTTTCTAGTGATGGCAGCTCGGCATTGCATCCCACTAAGATGGAAGGATCCATCTCCCCCAACACTATCCCTCTGGGTTTCACAGGTTAACGACATCATGCATATGGAGGATTTGACATCCGTTATCAACGACTCAAGCTCCAGGTTTTGCCAAACTTGGGCCCAATGGATGGTCTTTCAGGACTCGGATTCCTATAAAGACATCATCTGAGATCCGTATCCTTTTAATCGGCCACAATAACACCCTGGTCTGTGGGATGCTGTGGAGGGTCCCCCCCCCCCTCTCCTTCTTCTTTCCGCTCTCCCCTTCTTTCTTCATTCCCTTGTCTGGGAGCTTAGCTCCATCTACACTTTTGTGTTTCGTGTTCCTTTGTCGTTATTCCCTCTTTTTCATTCAGTATGCCATTATATAACAATGCACTGATTGTTTTTTCTGTACATTTGCCTTTGGATTATGTATTCTAAAAGTACATTACCTTGTTGTATGTTCCTTTTATGTTATAAAATGGACCTTATAGGTCAACAAAAATAAAGAATTTAAAAAAAAAGAAGATGTGTAGTCCAGTATCTAAAGGTTACCCAAGATCTGAGATCATCACAAAATTTGTTTATCCAGTTTCAGGGTCACAATATGGGTTCAGCAGCCAACAAAGCTACCATAGCAAGGTGGATCTAGCAGGCCATACGGCTAGCCTACATAAACCAAAAACTCAAACCCCCAGAATTCTTCGGGGCACACTCCACTAGGGCCGTATCCACTTCATGGGCAGAAAGAGCAGATGCATCCCTAGACCAAATATGTAAGGCTGCCACACGGAGTTCTCCTCACACCTTCTTTAAACACTACAGATTACAAGTACATACAGCCTCTGACTTGGCCTTCGGTAGGAAGGTACTACAAGCGGTGGTCCCACCCTAGAAATAATGTTTTCTATTTTACATCTCCAGGGGTGCTGTCATAGGTGAATAGGTAAAAGATCGATTACTTACCGGTAATCTGTTTTTCAAGAACCTATGACAGCACCCCGCTGTTACCCTCCCATGTCTGTAGTACATGACCCTCATACACTGGATCGCTACCCTTAATTTGAGCGTCCCTGTAAATATTGTACATATTAAGGTGTGAGGGACTTTCACAAAAAAAAACACGCATACAAACTAAACGACTTCTCATCCGGAGTTCTTCCTAAAGACAGGGTGTGTGGAGAGGTGTGTCCATTTTATATCCTCAGGTTTCCTGTCCAGCGGATGGGACGTCTCCCCAGGGGTGCTGTCATAGGTTCTTGAAAAACAGATTACCGGTAAGTAATCGATCTTTTCCCTGCGATCACATGTTCGAGACCTGAACCAATCGGGTCCGGATTAGGTCTCCGTGACCAGAGGCAGGGGTTAACAGCGCGATCCGGGTGTCAGCGCTACTCTGAGACACCTGGATCGCGCTTTTAACACCCACCGTGATTTCACGTCGGCGCTGCCCAGAGCCCAGCAAGCGCCGACGTGAATTTACTGTGGGCGGTCAAGAAGCGGTTAAAGAATGGTCCAGTCTTCTATAGACAAAGCTTAAAGGGGTCGTCTGGAGAGCAGCTACAAACAGCGTCTCTTCATCTGGAGGACCCGGCGCATCCATTACAGAGACAACCTGTAGATTTCAATGTGAACTGTGTAATGCTTGATTTCCCCTGCGGCGGCGCTGCAGCAGAATTTACCGCTGGGTTCCCAGGTGATCAGGTCATTGTCGGGAGATCCTTCTAACAAAAAGGAATTGTCCAAATTTATATTGGGATGTTGAATAACTTTTCAAGATCTCTGCTTGCTGTGAATAAAAAATATTTACATTTAGAGGCTGAAAACCCACCCTGACCTAGTGGTGCACGTTACATTGTATTAGTGCAGGTGAGAGATGTCGCAGAGAGATTTGTGCCGTGTTTAGCTCACAGAACATTGTCTACACTTTTAACAAACTCTCAGCCGTGAGAAGTATTTGGTCAGGAAGGGTTTCAAGCCTCTGGATGGTAAACCATGAATGTTCCCATTCTCTGACAGCAAGCAGAGATCATGCAAATTGTTGAGAAAAAATTGAGAACAGATTTATTAGAAAGTTGCAGAACTTTTTATTATACAATTTATATAAGACTTGACACTGGCCCTTTAAATATAATTTGTGCTTTGCGGGGACACTTTCTCGGGTGACTATAGACAGGTGGGTGTCTCACCGGCCGCAGGGTCACATGATGAGCGATACCCGTCCCCGGGATACCTGAGCTCCATATTTTTCCTCATAGAAAAGAGGAAGATCATGTCCAACCAGGCTGATCCTATAAGAAGATGATGGGGGTGATTGTTCACAGAGAACACGTAGACTGGAATGCGGCTTTCCTCCTCCTCCGGGACACATCTTCTATTTTCTGGCCTCGTTTTTAACCATTTCTGCAAAAAATGGCAATTTGTTTTAGTCAAGGATACCCCCAGTGTTGTCATAGTAACGTTAATGTGGAAAGAGCGCGTCCACCATAAAACACAAAACATATATAATCTCCGTTCCCTGTGTTGTCGTATATGGATCCGACGCACAATGGCGGCATCTGGCGGATCCCATTCACTTGCAATATGGTCCGTCGGGTTCCGCCGATGTGTAAGTAGTTTTGACGGGAGAAATAGCACCGCGTGCAGCTCTGTTCTCCTTCCAAATTTGACGTTATCTGCGACGACGAAGCCCCCGAGGCAGCGGTCAATGGCGACCACAATGACTTTCATTACAGAGTTCATAACGCGGCTTCTCACACTCTCCCAATGTCATATACCCTCCAACATTCCCTTTATAATAATTCTTGGTTTTATTGTCAGTCTATACTGTAGTTCTAGCATTCTATTCATTAACTAGAATGCTCAGGATGAACAGCTCATTAGATCTCTCTGTTTCGGGAGGGCTGCATTGCATGGAATTGTGGGAGAACCCATAAAAAAATGAATGCAAATGGTAAGAGGAATCTATTGTAAAACCTAAAACCTTCGTTTATGATCAATGCCAATGTGGCAATCAATGGGGGACAGTGACATTATGGGTTCATTGTCTATATGATGCTTTCTTATAACCCAGAGGAGTAATTCATTAAAATTCCTTTAGCCCAGCATTAAAGGAATTGTCCATTCTAGAAATCCCATTGTCATACCTCCCATTAGTGAATTCTGAGATAATATTGGGGGGTCCTCTCTTCAGGACCCTCATCTCTTGGGCAGGTTGGAGAGCGGTTACATAGAGTCTCTCTCTCTCTCTCTCTGTCCTGTCCTACACAGACATCACATTGATATGAATGGACGCTGTGTAATACTTCATTTCTCCTGTGGTGGCGCTGCAGGCAAACTGAACACTTACTGCCCGGTTTCCCCACAGATCACAGCTGGTCACTGTGGGTCATTTTTTTTTTTTGTCAACGGACCCTTCTAAGAAGTAGGAATTGTCCATAGCGGAGACCCCCCTTGAATGGGATCGGACTGGTGGTGGTTTATCAGAAATTTCCGATTATTAAACGGTCACTAAACGTATTGTCTCATGAAGACCACCCCTTTTTAAGAAGACCGCGGCTTCTCTATCTCCCCCAAGTAAAAGCTACGGCCTGCCACGTATTTCGTCCGCTGTGGTGGATTTATAGTATTACAGGCCGGTCATTCATATGAATAGCCATCCATGTAATGGAGGACAGGCCGGGCCCACCAGAGCCATTCTGGGCCCCCACATTATGGCGTTCATATGCTGTAATAGGCAGGGGCGCAGGTAAAGGCTCATGGGCTCCAGTGCAAAAGTTCCTTATGGGCCCCCAACTTCTCTTCATGGCCAAAGAGACTGCGATCTATAGCACTACGACCCCCTATAGATATGGATAGGATTAAATACAGTGACTTAGAAGACCGTATTACACATGATAGGCTTGGCTACAGGGCCCAGCGGACAGCATCGCACAAAGGCCCTGTATCTAAGCCTATCATGTGCTAGGCTTAGATACAGGGCCTATGTGTGAAACTATCGTGTGCTCGTCTTAGATACAGGGCCCAACAGACAATATCACACATGGGCCTTGTATCTAAGCCTGCAATCCTCCACTGTTGGTCCCTGTGGCGGACGTCATGTCGTTGGGACTACACAGTAGACAGTGTGGTATAGGGGGCTTGTGGGCCCCCTGGCTTAAGGGCCCGGTCGCAACTGTGACCCCCTATAGCTACGACACTGGAGGACATATGACCGGGGTTCTCCTCCTTTAGATAATTCTTTTAAAAAAGTATCAACAAATTGACTTAGTCCGGTACATAACAGAAAATCTTGTACTATCGGGCTTTCTAGATGATCAGATGCCGGAGTAAAGGAATGTTCCTGTACTACTCTCAGGAGGGTACGGTCAGTCTTACCAAAGCTGCTTGGTTTTGACGTGGGTTGGGTTTCACTCGCCGCCATGTTTTCCTCACACGATGCGAAGTCGGGGGTTCCATAATCCTCGTCCATTCCCACCAGCAGCGACATGAAATCCACCACCGTGTCGATCTTCTGGTTGTTCCTGGTGGTTTTCTTGAGCGTGCACAGGACACTGAGGCGGCCGAAGGACTTGAGCTCGGAGATGTTGGCCCGGAGGAACATGATGATGACGTTCAGGTCGTTGATGGGGCAGCCGAGCATCTTGTTGGTGAGGAGGTCGAAGGCCGGGAGCATCTCGTAGACGTTCAGGAATTGCTTGTCCCAGTGGAAGAGTTTGCTGAGATTGTAGAGGATGACGGGCAGCAGGAGAAGGTAAAGCGCCGCATGGACCGCGCTGATCACCTGGAAGACCGTCACAGATACTAATTTACACTTGACGAATTCTGATCTGGCCGGTTCCGACACGAGGAATCCCGCCGCCACCCGACAGGTAAATTCTTCTTGGTGGAAGACGTTGAGATGGAAGAAGCCGAGGTAGAAGCAGGTGAGGAGGATGAGGAGCAGGAGGAGCAGGTTCCTCGCGATGTAGGTGAACGCAATGTAGTGTGACCGCTGCTTGCAGCTCAGATACTTCTCCAGCAGCGGAAACTCGAAGTATCGGACGTGGCGAGCGCTGGAAACAAAAAGGTTCTGATCAGATCCCCGTAATGACAATACATGCAAAGGATTTCACGTGCAACCAGGGTCTGTGGTTTGTCTGAATAGATTCAGGATCTACTGCGGAGTAATTTCATTATATCTGTATAGGGGGAGCATTGTTTTACTGATACAGAGCTCCAAATCCCCTGCTAGCCTTCACACAGCCATAGAGTTACATGACAACATTCTGATTACCTGCAGACACCACTAGGGGGAGCTCACTACATACAGATATATACAGCTCCCATAGAGTTACATGATAATATTCTGCTGCCTGCAGCCACCACTAGGGGGAGCTCACTACATACAGATATATACAGCTCCCATAGAGTTACATAATAACATTCTGCTGCCTGCAGTCACCACTAGGGGGAGATCACTACATACAGATATATACAGCTCCCATAGAGTTACATGATAATATTCTGCTGCCTGCAGCCACCACTAGGGGGAGCTCGCTACATACACATAAATACAGCTCCCATAGAGTTGCATGATAACATTCTGCTGTTTGCAGCCACCACTAGGGGGAGCTCACTACATACAGATATATACAGCTCCCATAGAGTAACATGATAACATTCGCCGTTACGTTGTATCTGAGGCGGAGTACTCACTGCACCTTTTCAGCTCCTCCCAGAACAGCTGCGGGTCGGGGCAGGTCCTGTGGGTCTTCAGTAAATGTTGCACCAGTTTAATGGATCGATTGTAGGATTTGTCGAGCTCGTCGATGATAAAGAGGAGATCTGGGTATAACGCAGACTTCGAAATGTATTTCCACAACGCGACCGGAATATACATCACCACGGCGACAACCATCAACGTGAACGGGAACACCTGGTGAAATCAGAGAATGGAACTGAACGCCATGTATTCAACCTTGTGCCCACCGCACCCTGCAGGCTCCAGCCCTGGCACTACCCGCTTGTCCCGCAGCGGCCAGATGTTACATTCTAGCGAGCAGGAGTCCCAGTCCCACAGGGTTTAGGGTCTAGAGGTTACGTTTTGACCCTATTGACGGCCATTCATCCCTCCAACTGATACATTACATAACGTAAAACTCCTGGGTCCTAATGCAGAATCTGTACCAGGTCCCCCACCCACCATGCGCCATTTATAATACGGAATCTGGGTGCGGCTGCTACCTCTGCATTCCATATAGCTACGCCGATGATTGGCGCATATGGGTATGGTCGCATGACATTATGTAGAGGGGGTCCACACCCCCTTCGGTGACATGTAAGGCCCTATTCACACAGCAGATTTTGCGTGGCGGGTCTGGCCGCAAAATCCGGTGCGGAATTATTTTTGCCGTCAGGAAGATTCCTCCTCCCATTGACTTCAATGGGAGATTCAGACAAAATCCGCCCAGAGATCAAGCAGGAAAAAAATCAGCTAGCGGGAAGAATAAACGTCCGACTCCCATTGTAATGAATGAGAGGCGGAATTTTGCAGACAAAAATTCCGCTGTGTGAACAGGGCCTAAAGGGGTTCCCTTTCCATATTGGTAATAGATCCTATAGGGGAAGGGAGGGGGGTCAGCTCTATTATTCGGCGTGGAGAGCAGCCGGTGCGCCACCTTGTAAAACATGGCGTGATGTATTTGGATGGGTGGGGTTGTAGTTCTACATGGGACAACTCCTGACGTAGTGATCACTGGTGATTGGAGCTGAGTTCTAGCGGGTGATGACACATATAGACATGCCTCCCCCATTCATGGACTCTTACCTTATGGATCCACAGGGCGGTGACCGCCAGTTTCCCGTCGGCGGTGAAGTCGTGGTGCGTCAGCGACTGCCAGCAGTGTTTGTCCACGAACTGCACTTGTTTCTCAGTGTAATTACTCGGAGGGAAGCAGATAATTTGTGACCCTGAAATAGAGGGAGGATCATGTGATAATACCGAGGCCCGGTGACAACTTCAGTCCCGCGACAGACGCAGACATGGGACACAAGCTACGGCCTGACCAACACGGGAAGATGAGGGGAGAGGCATACGCCATTCAGGGTCTGTTATTAGGCTGGGTATCTCTCTTAATGGCCGTCACAATGCCGTCATGTTCTTCCATCCTGTGCATCCATTTTACTGGCAAGATGCCCCCTAGTGGTGATTATTACCTGAAGTTTATCTCTAAAGGAAAACATTGTGAAGAGGATTCTAAAGTAAATAAGAAATCTTCTAAATATCTGACCCTGAATTTTGTGAAGCCTTTAATAATTATTATACTTATTGATAATCTTATATATATTCTTTTACATGGTGATGGGCGCTATCACAACCATGTCAGTGCCCATAGGAATTATCACCCAGCTTTCCGCACACCTAAAATCTATGTGGTTATTCCGTTTCATTTTTCTCCTACTCTGCCAGTGTCAGTCTTCACTGCAGTACTGGCATTCTATTCACCGACCGGGAGCACAAAATGAACAGTCCTGGTGGGACAGATGAGTGGAATTAAGGGAGAACACAGAAATGAAGTGATAATAAATAAGATGAATAGAGGATATAAAGCAAACCCTGTGGATATCATCAGTAACGAAGCTGCAGCTGTGAGGGGGAGGGGATCTTACAACAGAAATTACAACCCATTTGCACACGCACTGTCCTTACCTGTAGAAAGTTCCCGGGCAAAAGTCAACGAGACCAGTAGCAGGGGGAGACCAACAGAGACCAACTTAATGGTACGATCCAGGGGTAACTCCAGGCGGAGGCCTTTCTTATTTGGGGGGACATCCGGCAGTAAAGCATCTGAGAGCATGTACTCCGCCGCCCTGTTTGCTATTGACATGATGTCGGCTAAAATCAGCAAAAATGAAGAAGAGATCCCCCAAAATATTCACTCCGTCCCCCACGAATATCCCAGGGACCCGGTTCAGACTGACGGCGGCCGCTGACGTGCCAGGAGTTTAAATACTGACGAGAAGTTTTCCAAAAATAAATCCTTTTATTCATTAAAATACAAGATGAGCAAAAATAACCCAGAAATGTTCCCGGTTACTGACAGCTTATAATTTACTGACCACGAGGCTGTAAAGCTGCAGCAAATGTGAGGCCCCGGCCGGCGACAATTACAGGGGCGAGATCCCCGCACCCTTCTATATAGAGATCTGAGGGTTTACAGGTCGTGTCATTATCCAGCGCTGCAATAATTCCCATGAACAGACATCGCGAGGCCGATCCCACAAGAGTGACGACCCGGGGGCCACACGTGGCTCTACACTGCTGGGATTGGGGCCGAGGCAGAACCTGCAGCTCCGGGGCCCCAATGCAAAATATATAACGGCCCCTCACCCACCGTGTGCCATTTATAATAGTGGTGTCTTCCTATATGGCAGAGGGGCATTAGAGCCCCCAGGGCCCGGGTAGGACTGCACCCGCTATAGCTACGCCCCTGATCGGGGTATGTGACTACGTTTCCAGTTTCATGTGATCATTATCTAATGAAACGTTCTGCAACTTTCTAATATACTTTGTTTCAAGCCTTACCATTTTCAAGATCTCTGCTTGCTATCAGTGAGTAGAATCATTAACTGAAAACCCATCCCACAAATGAGGGTTTGTTACAATGTATCAGTGCAGGTAAGAGCCATCAGCCTAGAGTCCAGGGCAGGAGAGAGATTTGTGCTGCTGATGTTCAGGGAAATCTAAATAATAGGTCACCATCATAGGGGCTGTCACCGAGCTTTCTAGGAACCCTGAAAGGTAAAATTGTCGCAATATACAGCGATACAACCACTGCTCCTGTACTGACACATGTAAACAGGCAGATGTGCCATTCAGGAGTCTGGGCAAGCTGGGTGACAGTTGTGGGGGCTGCCAGGGTGGTCATACCGGCTGGCACTTTAACTTCTGAAGATTTTTTTATTGTAGAGGGAAATGCTCAGTAGAGATTATTATATGTGTGTATATATATATATACCAGTGAGCAGGGCGGCTCTACAATGTATAACATACTGGAGGAGGGGGAGGGGCACTTGGCACCACGTTGGACCAGCAGCTCGCATTGTGCCAGCGCCACACAGAGGACAGAGAGGGGCAAACAACACAGAAATAGCGCTGCCAGGGAGCGGCTCGGTGTACTCCGGTGTATATAGAAGATCAACACAACTATCCAGAAAAATCCACCTCGTCCAGTAATAATAAAGAGCGTGTCCTATGAAACACTGATAATCCTGTAGTCCGGCACACAACTGCCTAATATTCCTGTAATCCAGCACACAACTGCCTGATAATCCTGTAATCCGGCACACAATTTCTTGATATTCCTGTAATCCCGCACACAACTGCTTGATAATCCTGTAATCCGGCACACAACTGCTTCATAATCCTGTAATCCGGCACCCAACTGCTTGATAATTCTGTAATCCGGCACACAACTGCTTGATAATTCTGTAATCTGGCACACAACTGCTTGATAATTCTGTAATCCAGTTTACAACTTTTTGATATTCCTGTAATCTGGCACACGACTGCCTGATATTCCTGTAATCCGGCACACAGTGGATAATCCAGAGCCGGCTACATGTAGCGATTATAATGGAATCATCTGAATGTAACAATTGTGTAAATGGGACGAAGGACCAGATTGTATCCCGTGTGAAGTCCCCCACCCTTAGTGATGAGCCCCTCTCAGATCGCTGGACGGGGAGTGACGTCATGTGTCATCACAGCTGTAGTCACGTTACAGTGTAGAATGCATTAAAGGACCAGTTCCTTTTAAAAAAAACAACTTTTCCTAAATCGCTAATAAACCTAAAAATAATGAGATTTATGATTTTCTTTCCTTAGATTTTGATCTTTATTTCAGCCGGAGAAGCTGCGGCAGCGGAGAGAGGTTGCTGCACAGTAGTCTGACTGTGTGATCAGGACCGCCCCCTAACAACCGTTACCAGGCAACAAGGGGGCGGTCCAGACCACACAGTCAGACTACTACAGGTGTTTCTAGGTTTAGCCGCTATTTATGAGTCATTTAATGAACTCTCACTTTAAATTACAGTTTGGCGCTACACGGGGTCACGGTCGGGCAGCCGTCTTCCTTTAACTTGACCACAATTTTGGGTCAGACAGACTGAAGCGGACGGGGTGTCCAGGACAAAATATAAAATTACAAGCAACCATTAAACAGCACGGCGGAGCCATAGGAGACGCAGAATGGAGGGCGGCGCAGGATAGAGGGGGAGGGGCTAAGCTCTGCGGGTTACCGTTTTCTATAATGGGATTCCGTTTTTTTAAAGTAAAAAGCTGTTTACCTGCTGCCAGAGGGAACCTGAGAGTCCTACCCCCCTGACAACTCATAGAGAGAAACTGAGAGTCCTGCCCCCCCGAGAACTCATAGAGAGAAACTGAGAGTCCTGCCCCCCGACAACTCATAGAGAGAACCTGAGAGTCCTGCCCCCCCGACAACTCATAGAGAGAAACTGAGAGTCATGCCCCCCGACAACTCATAGAGAGAGCCTGAGAGTCCTGCCCCCCCTGACAAATCATAGAGAGAGCCTGAGAGTCCTACCCCTTCCCCCCGACAACTAGAGAAAGCCTGAGAGTCCTGCCCCCCGACAACTCCTAGAGAGAGCCTGAGAGTCCTGCCCCCTGACAACTCATAGCCTGAGAGTCCTGCCCCCCGACAACTCATAGAGAGAACCTGAGAGTCCTGCCCCCCCCGACAACTCATAGAGAGAAACTGAGAGTCCTGTCCCCCGACAACTCATAGAGAGAGCCTGAGAGTCCTGCCCCTTCCCCCCGACAACTAGAGAAAGCCTGAGAGTCCTGCCCCCCCGACAACTCCTAGAGAGAGCCTGAGAGTCCTGCCCCCTGACAACTCATAGAGAGCCTGAGAGTCCTGCCCCCGCGACAACTCATAGAGAGAGCCTGAGAGTCTTGACCCCCGACAACTCATAGAGAGAGCCTGAGAGTCCTGCCCCCCGATAACTCATAGAGAGAGCATGAGAGTCCTGCCTCCCGACAACTCAGAGAGCCTGAGAGTCCTGCCCCCCCTGACAACTCATAGAGAGAGCCTGAGAGTCCTGCCCCCCAACAACTCATAGAGAGAGCCTGAGAGTCCTGCGCCCCCTGACAACTCATAGAGAGAGCCTGAGAGTGCTGCCCCCCTGACAACTCATACAGAAAGCCTGAAAGACCTGCCCCCCCTGACAACTCCTAGAGAGCCTGAGAGTGCTGCCCCCTTGAAAACTCATACAGAAGGCCTGAAAGACCTGCCCCCCCCCGGCAACTCCTAGATAGTCCCCCCCCCCAACAACTCCTAGAGAGCCTGAGAGTCCTGCCCCCCCAAAAACTCAGAAAGAGCTTGAGAGTCCTGCCTCCCCCCCGTCAACTCATAGAGAGAGCCTGAGAGTCCTGACCCCCGACAACTCATAGAGAGAGCCTGAGAGTACTGCCCCCCTGACAACTCCTAGAGAGCCCGAGAGTGCTGCCCCCCTGACAACTCATACAGAAAGCCTGAAAGACCTGCCCCCCCCCCCGGCAACTCCTAGATAGTCCCCCCCCAGACAACTCCTAGAGAGCCTGGGAGTCCTGCCCCCCCAACAACTCATAAAGAGCCTGAGAGTCCTGCCACCCCCCCGACAACTCATAGAGAGAGCCTGAGAGTCCTGACCCCCGACAACTCATAGGGAGAGCCTGAGAGTGCTGCCCCCCCGACAGCTCATAGAGAGCCTGAGAGTCCTGCCCCCCAACAACTCATAGAGAGAGCCTGAGAGTCCTGCCCCCCGATAACTCATAGAAAGAGCCTGAGAGTCCTGACCCCCGACAACTCATAGAGAGCCTGAGAATCCTGTCCCCCGACAACTCATAGAGAGAGCCTGAGAGTGCTGCCCCACCGACAGCTCATAGAGAGCCTGAGAGTCCTGCCCCCCCAACAACTCATAGAGAGAGCCTGAGAGTCCTGCCCCCCGATAACTCATAGAAAGAGCCTGAGAGTCCTGACCCCTGACAACTCATAGAGAGCCTGAGAATCCTGTCCCCCGACAACTCATAGAGAGAGCCTGAGAGTGCTGCCCCACCGACAGCTCATAGAGAGCCTGAGAGTCCTGCCCCCCCCGACAACTCCTAGAGAGAGCCTGAGAGTCCTGCCCCCTGACAACTCATAGAGAGCCTGAGAGTCCTGCCCCCGCAACAACTCATAGAGAGAGCCTGAGAGTCTTGACCCCCGACAACTCATAGAGAGAGCCTGAGAGTCCTGCCCCCCGATAACTCATAGAGAGAGCATGAGAGTCCTGCCTCCCGACAACTCAGAGAGCCTGAGAGTCCTGCCCCCCCTGACAACTCATAGAGAGAGCCTGAGAGTCCTGCCCCCCAACAACTCATAGAGAGAGCCTGAGAGTCCTGCGCCCCCTGACAACTCATAGAGAGAGCCTGAGAGTGCTGCCCCCCTGACAACTCATACAGAAAGCCTGAAAGACCTGCCCCCCCTGACAACTCCTAGAGAGCCTGAGAGTGCTGCCCCCTTGAAAACTCATACAGAAGGCCTGAAAGACCTGCCCCCCCCGGCAACTCCTAGATAGTCCCCCCCCCCCCCAACAACTCCTAGAGAGCCTGAGAGTCCTGCCCCCCCAAAAACTCAGAAAGAGCTTGAGAGTCCTGCCTCCCCCCCGTCAACTCATAGAGAGAGCCTGAGAGTCCTGACCCCCGACAACTCATAGAGAGAGCCTGAGAGTACTGCCCCCCTGACAACTCCTAGAGAGCCCGAGAGTGCTGCCCCCCTGACAACTCATACAGAAAGCCTGAAAGACCTGCCCCCCCCCCCCGGCAACTCCTAGATAGTCCCCCCCCAGACAACTCCTAGAGAGCCTGGGAGTCCTGCCCCCCCAACAACTCATAAAGAGCCTGAGAGTCCTGCCACCCCCCCGACAACTCATAGAGAGAGCCTGAGAGTCCTGACCCCCGACAACTCATAGGGAGAGCCTGAGAGTGCTGCCCCCCCGACAGCTCATAGAGAGCCTGAGAGTCCTGCCCCCCAACAACTCATAGAGAGAGCCTGAGAGTCCTGCCCCCCGATAACTCATAGAAAGAGCCTGAGAGTCCTGACCCCCGACAACTCATAGAGAGCCTGAGAATCCTGTCCCCCGACAACTCATAGAGAGAGCCTGAGAGTGCTGCCCCACCGACAGCTCATAGAGAGCCTGAGAGTCCTGCCCCCCCAACAACTCATAGAGAGAGCCTGAGAGTCCTGCCCCCCGATAACTCATAGAAAGAGCCTGAGAGTCCTGACCCCCGACAACTTATAGAGAGAACCTGAGAGTCCTGCCCCCCGATAACTCATAGAGAGAGCCTGAGAGTCCTGACCCCCGACAACTCATAGAGAGAGCCTGGGACTGCTGCCCCCCGACAACTCATAGAGAGAGACTGAGAGTCCTGCCCCCCCCCGACAATTCATAAAGAGAGACAGAGTCCTGCCCCCCGACAACTTATAGAGAGAGCCTGAGAGTCCTTGCCCCCCCCCGACAACTCATAGAGAAAGCCTGAGAGTCCTGCCCCCCCAACAACTTATAGAGAGAGCCTGAGAGTCCTGCCCCACCGACAGCTCATAGAGAGCCTGAGAGTCCTGCCCCCCAACAACTCATAGAGAGAGCCTGAGAGTCCTGCCTCCCGATAACTCATAGAAAGAGCCTGAGAGTCCTGACCCCCGACAACTCATAGAGAGCCTGAGAATCCTGTCCCCCGACAACTCATAGAGAGAGCCTGAGAGTGCTGCCCCACCGACAGCTCATAGAGAGCCTGAGAGTCCTGCCCCCCAACAACTTATAGAGAGAGCCTGAGAGTCCTTGCCCCCCCCGACAACTCATAGAGAAAGCCTAAGAGTCCTGCCCCCCCAACAACTTATAGAGAGAGCCTGAGAGTCCTGCCCCCCGATAACTCATAGAGAGAGCCTGAGAGTCCTGACCCCCGACAACTCATAGAGTGAGCCTGAGAGTCCTGCCCCCCGATAACTCATAGAGAAAGCCTAAGAGCCCTGCCCCCCGACAACTCATAGAGAGAGACTGAGAGTCCTGCCCCCCCCCGACAACTCATAAAGAGAGACTGAGAGTCTTGCCCCCCCCCGACAACTCATAAAGAGAGACTGAGAGTCTTGCCCCCCGACAACTCATAGAGAGAGCCTGAGAGTCCTTGCCCCCCGACAACTCATAGAGAAAGCCTGAGAGTCCTGCCCCCCCGACAACTCATAGAGAGAGCCTTAGAGTCCTGCCCCCCGACAACTCATAGAGAGAGCCTGAGAGTCCTGCCCCCCCCCTGACAACTCCTAGAGAGCCTGAGAGTACTGCCCCCCTGACAAATCATACAGAAAGCCTGAAAGACCTGCCCCCCCCGGCAACTCCTAGATAGTCGTCCCCCCGACAACTCCTAGAGAGCCTGAGAGTCCTTCCCCCCCTAACAACTCATAAAGAGCCTGAGAGTCCTGCCACCCCCCCATCAACTCATAGAGAGAGCCTGAGAGTCCTGCCCCCCGACAACTCATAGAGAGAGCCTGAGAGTCCTGACCCCCGACAACTCATAGAGAGAGCCTGACAGTGCTGCCCCCCGACAACTCATAGAGAGCCTGAGAATCCTGTCCCCCGACAACTCATAGAGAGAGCCTGAGAGTGCTGCCCCCTCGACAACTCAGAGAGCCTGACTTTTGCCCCCCTACAACTCATAGAGAGAGCCTGAGAGTCCTGCCTCCGATAACTCATAGAGAGAGCCTGAGAGTCCTGACCCCCGACAACTCATAGAGAGAACCTGAGAGTCCTGCCCCCCGATAACTCATAGAGAGAGCCTGGGACTGCTGCCCCCCAACAACTCATAGAGAGAGACTGAGAGTCCTGCCCCCCGATAACTCATAAAGAGAGACTGAGAGTCCTGCCCCCCGACAACTTATAGAGAGAGCCTGAGAGTCCTTGCCCCCCCGACAACTCATAGAGAAAGCCTGAGAGTCCTGCCCCCCCCCGACAACTCATAGAGAAAGCCTGAGTGCTGCCCCCCCCCTGACAACTCATAGACAGAGCCTGAGTCCTACCCCCCCAACAACTCATAGAGCCTGAGAGTCCTGCCACCCTGACAACTCAAAAAGCCTGAGAGTCCTGCCCCCGACAACTCATAGAGAGCCTGAGAATCCTGCCCCCGACAACTCATAGAGAAAGCCTGAGAGTCCTACCCCCCAAACAACTCATAGAGCCTGAGAGTCCTGCCACCCCGACAATTCAAAAAGCCTGAGAGTGCTGCCCCCCGACAACTCATAGAGAAAGCCTGAGAGTCCTGCTCCCCGACAACTCATAGAGAGAGCCTGAGAGTCCTGCCCGGACAACTCATAGAGAGAGCCTGAAAGTCCTTGCCCCCCGACAACTCATAGAGAGAACCTGAGAGTCCTGCCCCCCGACAACTCATAGAGAGAGTCTGAGAGTCCTGCACCCCGACAACTCATAGAGAGAGCTTGAGAGTGCTGCCCTCGACAACTCATAGAGAGAACCTGAGAGTCCTGCCCCCAGACAACTCACAGAGAGAGCCTGAGAGACCTGCCCCCCGACAACTCATAGAGAGAGCCTGAGAGTGCTGCCCCCCCGACAACTCCTAGAGAGAGTTTGAGAGTCCTGCCCCCCCGACAACTCAAAGAGAGAGCCTGATGGTCCTGCCCCCCGACAACTCATAGAGAGAGCCTGAGAGTCCTGACCCCCGACAACTCATAGAGAGAGCCTGAGAGTGCTGCCCCCCCTCGACAACCCATAGAGAGAGACTGAGAGTCCTGCCCCCCCCGACAACTCATAGAGAGAGCCTGAGAGTCCTGCCCCCGACAACTCATAGAGAGAGCCTAAGAGTGTTGCCCCCCGACAACTTATAAAGAGAGCTTGAGAGTCCTGCCCCCCGACAACTCATAGAGACATACCTGCCAACTTTTGAATTTGGAAAAGAGGGAAATTTTAAGCCACGCCCCCTAACCATGCCCAATATCCCGCATCAACACATCAAATCACGGCCAGATCCTTCTGCAAATAACACGCACACATTGTCACTGCGGATCTATAGACTGTCTGGATATCACAGATATTATATTTCAAGTTATATCGTCTATGTGTTACTTTTCCGATCTTGGGTATAACATTTGCTCATCACGGCGGCAGCTGCTGCAGGACAAACCAAAAGGCTGAGAACAATGAAAGTCAAGAGGGAGACCTTGTGGTGGATGACTTTTCAATTGACAGGTAGCAGAGTTACATGATGGGAAAGTTTTTTTTTCTAGTTCTGTAACTCTGCTACCGGTCAATGGAAAAATCATCCACGAAAGCCCCCCTGTGGATAGCGCCAGATACAGCCCCCCTGTAGATAGCTCCACACACAGCCCCCCTGTAGATAGCTCCACACACAGCCCCCCTGTATATAGCTCCACACACATCCCCCTGTAGATAGCTCCACACACAGCCCCCTGTACATAGCGCCAGATACAGCCCCCCTGTAGATAGCTACACACACAGCCCCCTGTAGATAGCACCACACACAGCCCCCCTGTAGATAGCTCCACACACAGCCCCCTGTAGATAGCTCCACACACAGGCCCCTGTACATAGTGCCAGATACAGCCCCCTGTAGATAGCTCCACACACAGCCCCCTGTAGATAGCTCCACACACAGCCCCCTGTAGATAGCTTCACACACAGCCCCCCTGTAGATAGCGCCACACATAGTCCCCTGTAGATAGCTCCACACTGCCCCCCTGTAGAGAGCTCCAGACACAGCCCCCCTGTAGACAGCTCCAGACACAGCCCCCCTGTAGATAACGCCAGACACAGCCCCCCTGTAGATAGCGCCACACACAGCCCTCTGTAGATAGAGCCACAAACAGCCCCCTGTAGATAGCTCCACACACAGCCCCCCTGTAGATAGCTCCACACACAGCCCCCCTGTAGATAGCACCAGACACAGACCCCTGTAGATAGAGCCACAAACAGCCCCCTGTAGATAGCTCCACACACAGCCCCCCTGTAGATAGCTCCACACACAGTCTCCCCTGTAGATAGCTCCACACACAGCCCCCCTGTAGATAGCGCCACACACAGCCCCCCTGTAGATAGCGCCACACACAGCCCCCTGTAGATAGCGCCACACACAGCCCCACTGTAGATAGCGCCACACACAGCCCCCCTGTAGATAGTGCCACACACAGCCCCCTGTAGATAGCGCCAGACACAGCCCCCTGTAGATAGCTCCGGACACAGCCCCCCTGTAGATAGCTCCAGACACAGCCCCCCTGTAGATAGCGCTAAACATAGCCCCCTGTAGATAGCACCAGACACAGCCCTCCTGTAGATAGCTCCACACACAGTCCCCTTGTAGGTGCCACATTGCCGCCCGAGCGGTAGAGGTAGCAGGCCCTACTGCTGCCACTCTCCGCTCTGCTTTTGACGTCACTCACCGTCAGAAGTCAGGAGTCTTGCAGCGGCGTTCCCACTGGTGTCGATGCCGGTCCGGGAGTGAACCAGTCCAGTCACCTGACTGGTGAGGTCAGGTGACTGTACTGGTCCACTCTCATGCCGGCATCGATCGCAGTGAGAACACCGCCGCAAGACACCTGCCTTCTTCTGATCGCTGCTGCAGTCAGCAGCGATCAGCTGTTTGGATGCAGCAACCAGCGGGACATTTTGCAAACCGCCGCGACGGTTGGGAGGTATGATAGAGAGAGCCTGAGAGTCCTGCCCCCCCGGCAACTCATAGAGAGAGCCTGAGAGTCCTGCCCCCCTGACAACTCATAGAAAAAGCCTGAGAGTCCTGACCCCCGACAACTCATAGAGAGAGCCTGAGAGTCCTGCCCCCCCCCCCCGACAACTCATAGAAAGAGCCTGAGAGTCCTGGCCCCCAACAACTCATAGAGAGAGCCTGAGAGTGCTGCCCCCGACAACTCATAGAGAGAGCCTGAGAGTCCTACCCCACGACAACTCATAGAGAGAGTCTGAGAGTCCTGCCCCCTACAACTCATAGAGAGAGTCTGAGAGTCCTGCCCCCCCCCCACATCTCTTAGAGAGAGCCTGAGAGTCCTACCCCCCTCCCCCAACACTTCATGGTCAAATAGAAATGGCTGCAACATAAGAAATCAATGTAAATGACTTTATGAATAGTGGAACAAATAAAACTCATCTTCCACATTCTTAGGGGTTTAAACTTTAGCATCTTTATTTTTTCATTATTATTAATATTCTAATGCATCTAAAAGAAAACAAAAAATAAACTTTCGTTTTGTGTATACAGCTCCTATGCAGACCTATGTGAGCAATAGTGCACACAGCCTAAGAGACAAAATAAAATCAATGTTGACGCTTGGTTGATACATGACACACACTGGAGGTGATCACATGACCCTCCCATCCAATCACGGACCGGCATAGCAGCGTGCAGCCGTTTATTTATTTATTGAGAAAGTTGAGAATCATCTTTTAAATTGTCATCAATGTAGAAATATCCTGAGCACTGCGGTCTATTCTCTGCACTTCATTTTTAATAAATCGCCAGCGATCGATCGTCTACTCCTGAACCGGTGTATAATAGGCCGAAGGCTACGGTATAAAAAGCGACAACCAGCAGCGGCAGCCCGAGGTGCAGTACATGGACCCGCCCACAGAGGGTGCACTCAGATTTCCCAGCAGACCCCAATATCATTGTGAGTAAGTTGCAGTTTCCTGAGGTTTTCATTATTCCCCAAATTACACATTTAACAATCAGAAAATAATTGTGCAAATTCATTCCCTGAGGCCCCAAAAAAGTAAGAAAAAAAAAGTGTCACTTAAAGTATTTGATGAAGATTGGCGCCGGCAGCCTCCCGCAGACGCTGTATATTGGACACTGTTTGTATTCGCAGGGCCAGTCGGACCAGGCGTACCGGACCGCAGAGATGTGGCTGCATCCTGTAAATGAGACCGTGACCACGTTACCAGAAGAGGACAAGAACTGCGCGGGAGCCGGGACCCACGTGTATCCGGATCCTTCATCGTCTCCATTTCTGCAAAATACCTGTGGATGGAAATGTAGAGAAAACGTAAAGGGGGGAGGGGATGAGCTGACGCTTTACCATGATCCACCATAATGACAGTGGGGGAGGGGAGACACGATATAGGACCCCCATATATAATGGATGGTTGGTGGTGCCCACTGATAGCGCCTGAACCTCCTGATATTCCCCCCCACATTTGTGAGATTCATGGTCCCCAGAAATCCCAAGTGGTTTCCTTCCGTTCAGTCACCTCAAAGATGTTGCCGCAGGTGCGGGGGACGAGCAGCTCCTGGTTGTAGGTAATATTCATGTATGAAGAGGAGTAATAGACCTCAATCGTGTCCGGAAATGGACCCTGGAAAGGGAGGTCACGCTCGCCATATGCGATGGATCGGGCCCCCAAGTACAATCTGTACGCCACAGTCTGCTTATCCCGGGGGTGAATGCTGAGAGAGGAGAGACCCCACATATAGTCAAATACAGCGGATCATATACACAGCGGATCCTATACACAGCGAGTCACATACACACAGCAGATCATATACACAGCGGATCAGATATACACAGCGGATCAGATACACAACAGATCACATACAGAGCGGATCATATATACAGCGGATCATATATACAGTGGATCATATATACAGCGGATCATATAAACAACGGATCATATATACAGCGAGTCATATATACAACGGATCATATAAACATAGAATCATATATACAGCGAATCATATATACAGCGAATCAATCATATATACAGCGGATCATATATACAGCGAATCAATCATATATACAGCGGATCATATATACAGTGAATCAATCATATATACAGCGAATCAATCATATAAACAGCGAATCATATACACCGTGTTCCAAATTATTATACACATTGGATTTAAGTGTCATAAACATTTAATTATTCGTTTTTCAATGAAACTCATGGATGGTATAGTGTATGTGTCTTAGGGCTCTTTGGATCAATGTAATCAATCTCAGACACCTGTGATAATTAGTTTGCCAGGTGTGCCCAATCAAAGGAAAACTACTTAAGAAGGACGTTCCACATTATTAAGCAGCCACAGGTCTCAAGCAATATGGGAAAGAAAAAGGATCTCTCTGCTGCCGAAAAGCGTGAAATAGTGCTGTACCTTGGAAAAGGTATGAAAACATTGGATATTTCAAGAAAACTTAAGCGTGATCATCGTACTGTGAAAAGATTTGTGGCTGATTCAGAGCACAGACTGGTTCGTTCAGATAAAGGCATAATGAGGAAGGTTTCTGCCAGACAAATTAATAGGATTAGGAGAGCAGCTGCTAAAATGCCATTGCAAAGCAGCAAACAGGTATTTGAAGCCGCTGGTGCCTCTGGAGTCCCGCGAACCTCAAGGTGTAGGATCTTCCAGAGGTTTGCAAGTGTGCATATAGCTATTATTCGGCCACCCCTAAACAATGCTCACAAGCAGAAACGGTTGCAGTGGGCTCAGAAATACATGAAGACTAATTTTCAAACCGTGTTGTTTACTGATGAGTGCTGTGCAACCCTGGATGATCCAGATGGATGGAGTAGTGGATGGTTGGTGAATGGCCACCATGTCCCAACAAAGCTGCGACGTCAGCAAGGAGGTGGCGGAGTCATGTTTTGGGCTGGAATCATGGGGAGAGAGCTGGTAGGCCCCTTTAGGGTCCCTGACGGTGTGAAAATGACCTCTGCAAAGTACGTAGAGTTTATGACTGACCACTTTCTTCCGTGGTACAAAAAGAAGAACCGTGCCTTCCGTAGCAAAATTATCTTCATGCATGACAATGCACCATCTTATGCTGCAAAGAATACCTCTGTGTCATTGGCTGCTATGGGCATAAAAGGAGAGAAACTCATGGTGTGGCCCCCATGTTCCCCTGACCTTAACCCTATTGAGAATCTTTGAAGCATCTTCAAGCAAAATATCTATGAGGGTGGGAGGCAGTTCACATCAAAACAGAAGCTCTGGGGGGTTATTCTGACATCCTGCAAAGATATTCAAGCACAAACTGTCCAAATACTCACAAATTCAATGGTTGCAAGAATTGTGCAGGTGATATCAGAGAAGGGTCCTGTGTAACATGTAACTTGTCCTGTGCAGGTGATATCAGAGAAGGGTCCTGTGTAACATGTAACTTGTCCTGTGCAGGTGATATCAGAGAAGGGTCCTGTGTAACATGTAACTTGTCCTGTGCAGGTGATATCAGAGAAGGGTCCTGTGTAACATGTAACTTGTCCTGTGCAGGTGATATCAGAGAAGGGTCCTGTGTAACATGTAACTTGTGCTGTGCAGGTGATATCAGAGAAGGGTCCTGTGTAACATGTAACTTGTGCTGTGCAGGTGATATCAGAGAAGGTTCCTGTGTAACATGTAACTTGTGCTGTGCAGGTGATATCAGAGAAGGGTCCTGTGTAACATGTAACTTGTGCTGTGCCGGTGATATCAGAGAAGGGTCCTGTGTAACATGTAACTTGTGCTGTGCCGGTGATATCAGAGAAGGGTCCTGTGTGACATGTAACTTGTCCTGTGCAGGTGATATCAGAGAAGGGTCCTGTGTAACATGTAACTTGTCCTGTGCAGGTGATATCAGAGGAGGGTCCTGTGTAACATGTAACTTGTGCTGTGCAGGTGATATCAGAGAAGGGTCCTGTGTAACATGTAACTTGTGCTGTGCAGGTGATATCAGAGAAGGGTCCTGTGTAACATGTAACTTGTCCTGTGCAGGTGATATCAGAGAAGGGTCCTGTGTAACATGTAACTTGTCCTGTGCAGGTGATATCAGAGAAGGGTCCTGTGTAACATGTAACTTGTGCTGTGCCGGTGATATCAGAGGAGGGTCCTGTGTAACATGTAACTTGTGCTGTGCAGGTGATATCAGAGAAGGGTCCTGTGTAACATGTAACTTGTGCTGTGCAGGTGATATCAGAGAAGGGTCCTGTGTAACATGTAACTTGTCCTGTGCAGGTGATATCAGAGAAGGGTCCTGTGTAACATGTAACTTGTGCTGTGCCGGTGATATCAGAGGAGGGTCCTGTGTAACATGTAACTTGTGCTGTGCAGGTGATATCAGAGAAGGGTCCTGTGTAACATGTAACTTGTGCTGTGCAGGTGATATCAGAGAAGGGTCCTGTGTAACATGTAACTTGTGCTGTGCAGGTGATATCAGAGAAGGGTCCTGTGTAACATGTAACTTGTCCTGTGAAGGTGATATCAGAGGAGGGTCCTGTGTAACATGTAACTTGTGCTGTGCAGGTGATATCAGAGAAGGGTCCTGTGTAACATGTAACTTGTGCTGTGCAGGTGATATCAGAGAAGGGTCCTGTGTAACATGTAACTTGTGCTGTGCAGGTGATATCAGAGAAGGGTCCTGTGTAACATGTAACTTGTGCTGTGCAGGTGATATCAGAGAAGGGTCATGTGTAACATGTAACTTGTCCTGTGCAGGTGATATCAGAGAAGGGTCCTGTGTAACATGTAACTTGTGCTGTGCAGGTGATATCAGAGAAGGGTCCTGTGTAACATGTAACTTGTGCTGTGCAGGTGATATCAGAGAAGGGTCCTGTGTAACATGTAACTTGTGCTGTGCAGGTGATATCAGAGAAGGGTCCTGTGTAACATGTAACTTGTGCTGTGCAGGTGATATCAGAGAAGGGTCCTGTGTAACATGTAACTTGTCCTGTGCAGGTGATATCAGAGAAGGGTCCTGTGTAACATGTAACTTGTGCTGTGCAGGTGATATCAGAGAAGGGTCCTGTGTAACATGTAACTTGTCCTGTGCAGGTGATATCAGAGAAGGGTCCTGTGTAACATGTAACTTGTCCTGTGCAGGTGATATCAGAGGAGGGTCCTGTGTAACATGTAACTTGTCCTGTGCAGGTGATATCAGAGGAGGGTCCTGTGTAACATGTAACTTGTGCTGTGCAGGTGATATCAGAGGAGGGTCCTGTGTAACATGTAACTTGTGCTGTGCAGGTGATATCAGAGAAGGATCCTGTGTAACATGTAACTTGTGCTGTGCAGGTGATATCAGAGGAGGGTCCTGTGTAACATGTAACTTGTGCTGTGCAGGTGATATCAGAGAAGGGTCCTATGTAACATGTAACTTGTGCTGTGCAGGTGATATCAGAGGAGGGTCCTGTGTAACATGTAACTTGTGCTGTGCAGGTGATATCAGAGAAGGGTCCTGTGTAACATGTAACTTGTCCTGTGCAGGTGATATCAGAGAAGGGTCCTGTGTAACATGTAACTTGTGCTGTGCAGGTGATATCAGAGAAGGGTCCTGTGTGACATGTAACTTGTGCTGTGCAGGTGATATCAGAGGAGGGTCCTGTGTAACATGTAACTTGTGCTGTGCAGGTGATATCAGAGAAGGGTCCTGTGTAACATGTAACTTGTGCTGTGCAGGTGATATCAGAGAAGGGTCCTGTGTAACATGTAACTTGTGCTGTGCAGGTGATATCAGAGAAGGGTCCTGTGTAACATGTAACTTGTCCTGTGCAGGTGATATCAGAGAAGGGTCCTGTGTAACATGTAACTTGTGCTGTGCAGGTGATATCAGAGAAGGGTCCTGTGTAACATGTAACTTGTCCTGTGCAGGTGATATCAGAGAAGGGTCCTGTGTAACATGTAACTTGTGCTGTGCAGGTGATATCAGAGAAGGGTCCTGTGTAACATGTAACTTGTGCTGTGCAGGTGATATCAGAGGAGGGTCCTGTGTAACATGTAACTTGTGCTGTGCAGGTGATATCAGAGGAGGGTCCTGTGTAACATGTAACTTGTCCTGTGCAGGTGATATCAGAGTAGGGTCCTGTGTAACATGTAACTTGTGCTGTGCAGGTGATATCAGAGAAGGGTCCTGTGTAACATGTAACTTGTGCTGTGCAGGTGATATCAGAGAAGGGTCCTGTGTAACATGTAACTTGTGCTGTGCAGGTGATATCAGAGAAGGGTCCTGTGTAACATGTAACTTGTCCTGTGCAGGTGATATCAGAGGAGGGTCCTGTGTAACATGTAACTTGTCCTGTGCAGGTGATATCAGAGGAGGGTCCTGTGTAACATGTAACTTGTGCTGTGCAGGTGATATCAGAGGAGGGTCCTGTGTAACATGTAACTTGTGCTGTGCAGGTGATATCAGAGGAGGGTCCTGTGTGTGTAACATGTAACTTGTGCTGTGCAGGTGATATCAGAGAAGGGTCCTGTGTAACATGTAACTTGTCCTGTGCAGGTGATATCAGAGAAGGGTCCTGTGTAACATGTAACTTGTGCTGTGCAGGTGATATCAGAGAAGGGTCCTGTGTGACATGTAACTTGTGCTGTGCAGGTGATATCAGAGGAGGGTCCTGTGTAACATGTAACTTGTGCTGTGCAGGTGATATCAGAGAAGGGTCCTGTGTAACATGTAACTTGTGCTGTGCATGTGATATCAGAGAAGGGTCCTGTGTAACATGTAACTTGTGCTGTGCAGGTGATATCAGAGGAGGGTCCTGTGTAACATGTAACTTGTGCTGTGCAGGTGACATCAGAGGAGGATCCTGTGTAACATGTAACTTGTGCTGTGCAGGTGACATCAGAGAAGGGTCCTGTGTAACATGTAACTTGTCCTGTGCAGGAGATATCAGAGAAGGGTCCTGTGTAACATGTAACTTGTCCTGTGCAGGTGATATCAGAGAAGGGTCCTGTGTAACATGTAACTTGTCCTGTGCAGGTGATATCAGAGAAGGGTCCTGTGTAACATGTAACTTGTGCTGTGCAGGTGATATCAGAGAAGGGTCCTGTGTAACATGTAACTTGTCCTGTGCAGGTGATATCAGAGAAGGGGTCCTATGTTACATGTAACTTGTCCTGTACAGGTGATATCAGAGGAGGGTCCTGTGTAACATGTAACTTGTCCTGTGCAGGTGATATCAGAGAAGGGTCCTGTGTAACATGTAACTTGTGCTGTGCAGGTGATATCAGAGAAGGGTCCTGTGTAACATGTAACTTGTGCTGTGCAGGTGATATCAGAGGAGGGTCCTGTGTAACATGTAACTTGTCCTGTGCAGGTGATATCAGAGAAGGGTCCTGTGTAACATGTAACTTGTGCTGTGCAGGTGATATCAGAGAAGGGTCCTGTGTAACATGTAACTTGTGCTGTGCAGGTGATATCAGAGGAGGGTCCTGTGTAACATGTAACTTGTGCTGTGCAGGTGATATCAGAGGAGGGTCCTGTGTAACATGTAACTTGTGCTGTGCAGGTGATATCAGAGAAGGGTCCTGTGTAACATGTAACTTGTCCTGTGCAGGTGATATCAGAGGAGGGTCCTGTGTAACATGTAACTTGTCCTGTGCAGGTGATATCAGAGGAGGGTCCTGTGTAACATGTAACTTGTCCTGTGCAGGTGATATCAGAGGAGGGTCCTGTGTAACATGTAACTTGTGCTGTGCAGGTGATATCAGAGGAGGGTCCTGTGTAACATGTAACTTGTGCTGTGCAGGTGATATCAGAGAAGGATCCTGTGTAACATGTAACTTGTGCTGTGCAGGTGATATCAGAGGAGGGTCCTGTGTAACATGTAACTTGTGCTGTGCAGGTGATATCAGAGGAGGGTCCTGTGTGTGTAACATGTAACTTGTGCTGTGCAGGTGATATCAGAGAAGGGTCCTGTGTAACATGTAACTTGTCCTGTGCAGGTGATATCAGAGAAGGGTCCTGTGTAACATGTAACTTGTGCTGTGCAGGTGATATCAGAGAAGGGTCCTGTGTGACATGTAACTTGTGCTGTGCAGGTGATATCAGAGGAGGGTCCTGTGTAACATGTAACTTGTGCTGTGCAGGTGATATCAGAGAAGGGTCCTGTGTAACATGTAACTTGTGCTGTGCATGTGATATCAGAGAAGGGTCCTGTGTAACATGTAACTTGTGCTGTGCAGGTGATATCAGAGGAGGGTCCTGTGTAACATGTAACTTGTGCTGTGCAGGTGACATCAGAGGAGGATCCTGTGTAACATGTAACTTGTGCTGTGCAGGTGACATCAGAGAAGGGTCCTGTGTAACATGTAACTTGTCCTGTGCAGGAGATATCAGAGAAGGGTCCTGTGTAACATGTAACTTGTCCTGTGCAGGTGATATCAGAGAAGGGTCCTGTGTAACATGTAACTTGTCCTGTGCAGGTGATATCAGAGAAGGGTCCTGTGTAACATGTAACTTGTGCTGTGCAGGTGATATCAGAGAAGGGTCCTGTGTAACATGTAACTTGTCCTGTGCAGGTGATATCAGAGAAGGGGTCCTATGTTACATGTAACTTGTCCTGTACAGGTGATATCAGAGGAGGGTCCTGTGTAACATGTAACTTGTCCTGTGCAGGTGATATCAGAGAAGGGTCCTGTGTAACATGTAACTTGTGCTGTGCAGGTGATATCAGAGAAGGGTCCTGTGTAACATGTAACTTGTGCTGTGCAGGTGATATCAGAGGAGGGTCCTGTGTAACATGTAACTTGTCCTGTGCAGGTGATATCAGAGAAGGGTCCTGTGTAACATGTAACTTGTGCTGTGCAGGTGATATCAGAGAAGGGTCCTGTGTAACATGTAACTTGTGCTGTGCAGGTGATATCAGAGGAGGGTCCTGTGTAACATGTAACTTGTGCTGTGCAGGTGATATCAGAGGAGGGTCCTGTGTAACATGTAACTTGTGCTGTGCAGGTGATATCAGAGGAGGGTCCTGTGTAACATGTAACTTGTCCTGTGCAGGTGATATCAGAGAAGGGTCCTGTGTAACATGTAACTTGTCCTGTGCAGGTGATATCAGAGAAGGGTCCTGTGTAACATGTAACTTGTGCTGTGCAGGTGATATCAGAGGAGGGTCCTGTGTAACATGTAACTTGTGCTGTGCAGGTGATATCAGAGAAGGGTCCTGTGTAACATGTAACTTGTCCTGTGCAGGTGATATCAGAGGAGGGTCCTGTGTAACATGTAACTTGTGCTGTGCAGGTGATATCAGAGGAGGGTCCTGTGTAACATGTAACTTGTGCTGTGCAGGTGATATCAGAGGAGGGTCCTGTGTAACATGTAACTTGTGCTGTGCAGTTGATATCAGAGAAGGGTCCTGTGTAACATGTAACTTGTGCTGTGCAGGTGATATCAGAGGAGGGTCCTGTGTAACATGTAACTTGTGCTGTGCAGGTGATATCAGAGGAGGGTCCTGTGTAACATGTAACTTGTGCTGTGCAGGTGATATCAGAGGAGGGTCCTGTGTAACATGTAACTTGTGCTGTGCAGGTGATATCAGAGAAGGGGTCCTGTGTAACATGTAACTTGTGCTGTGCAGGTGATATCAGAGGAGGGTCCTGTGTAACATGTAACTTGTCCTGTACAGGTGATATCAGAGGAGGGTCCTGTGTAACATGTAACTTGTGCTGTGCAGGTGATATCAGAGAAGGGTCCTGTGTAACATGTAACTTGTGCTGTGCAGGTGATATCAGAGGAGGGTCCTGTGTAACATGTAACTTGTGCTGTGCAGGTGATATCAGAGGAGGGGTCCTGTGTAACATGTAACTTGTCCTGTGCAGGTGATATCAGAGAAGGGTCCTGTGTAACATGTAACTTGTGCTGTGCAGGTGATATCAGAGGAGGGTCCTGTGTAACATGTAACTTGTCCTGTGCAGGTGATATCAGAGCAGGGTCCTGTGTAACATGTAACTTGTCCTGTGCAGGTGATATCAGAGCAGGGTCCTGTGTAACATGTAACTTGTGCTGTGCAGGTGATATCAGAGAAGGGGTCCTGTGTAACATGTAACTTGTCCTGTGCAGGTGATATCAGAGAAGGGTCCTGTGTAACATGTAACTTGTGCTGTGCAGGTGATATCAGAGAAGGGTCCTGTGTAACATGTAACTTGTGCTGTGCAGGTGATATCAGAGAAGGGTCCTGTGTAACATGTAACTTGTCCTGTGCAGGTGATATCAGAGAAGGGTCCTGTGTAACATGTAACTTGTGCTGTGCAGGTGATATCAGAGAAGGGTCCTGTGTAACATGTAACTTGTGCTGTGCAGGTGATATCAGAGGAGGGTCCTGTGTAACATGTAACTTGTGCTGTGCAGGTGATATCAGAGAAGGGTCCTGTGTAACATGTAACTTGTCCTGTGCAGGTGATATCAGAGGAGGGTCCTGTGTAACATGTAACTTGTCCTGTGCAGGTGATATCAGAGGAGGGTCCTGTGTAACATGTAACTTGTGCTGTGCAGGTGATATCAGAGGAGGGTCCTGTGTAACATGTAACTTGTGCTGTGCAGGTGATATCAGAGAAGGATCCTGTGTAACATGTAACTTGTGCTGTGCAGGTGATATCAGAGGAGGGTCCTGTGTAACATGTAACTTGTGCTGTGCAGGTGATATCAGAGGAGGGTCCTGTGTGTGTAACATGTAACTTGTGCTGTGCAGGTGATATCAGAGAAGGGTCCTGTGTAACATGTAACTTGTCCTGTGCAGGTGATATCAGAGAAGGGTCCTGTGTAACATGTAACTTGTGCTGTGCAGGTGATATCAGAGAAGGGTCCTGTGTGACATGTAACTTGTGCTGTGCAGGTGATATCAGAGGAGGGTCCTGTGTAACATGTAACTTGTGCTGTGCAGGTGATATCAGAGAAGGGTCCTGTGTAACATGTAACTTGTGCTGTGCATGTGATATCAGAGAAGGGTCCTGTGTAACATGTAACTTGTGCTGTGCAGGTGATATCAGAGGAGGGTCCTGTGTAACATGTAACTTGTGCTGTGCAGGTGACATCAGAGGAGGATCCTGTGTAACATGTAACTTGTGCTGTGCAGGTGACATCAGAGAAGGGTCCTGTGTAACATGTAACTTGTCCTGTGCAGGAGATATCAGAGAAGGGTCCTGTGTAACATGTAACTTGTCCTGTGCAGGTGATATCAGAGAAGGGTCCTGTGTAACATGTAACTTGTCCTGTGCAGGTGATATCAGAGAAGGGTCCTGTGTAACATGTAACTTGTCCTGTGCAGGTGATATCAGAGAAGGGTCCTGTGTAACATGTAACTTGTCCTGTGCAGGTGATATCAGAGAAGGGTCCTGTGTAACATGTAACTTGTCCTGTGCAGGTGATATCAGAGAAGGGTCCTGTGTAACATGTAACTTGTGCTGTGCAGGTGATATCAGAGAAGGGTCCTGTGTAACATGTAACTTGTGCTGTGCAGGTGATATCAGAGAAGGTTCCTGTGTAACATGTAACTTGTGCTGTGCAGGTGATATCAGAGAAGGGTCCTGTGTAACATGTAACTTGTGCTGTGCCGGTGATATCAGAGAAGGGTCCTGTGTAACATGTAACTTGTGCTGTGCCGGTGATATCAGAGAAGGGTCCTGTGTGACATGTAACTTGTCCTGTGCAGGTGATATCAGAGAAGGGTCCTGTGTAACATGTAACTTGTCCTGTGCAGGTGATATCAGAGGAGGGTCCTGTGTAACATGTAACTTGTGCTGTGCAGGTGATATCAGAGAAGGGTCCTGTGTAACATGTAACTTGTGCTGTGCAGGTGATATCAGAGAAGGGTCCTGTGTAACATGTAACTTGTGCTGTGCAGGTGATATCAGAGAAGGGTCCTGTGTAACATGTAACTTGTGCTGTGCAGGTGATATCAGAGGAGGGTCCTGTGTAACATGTAACTTGTCCTGTGCAGGTGATATCAGAGAAGGGTCCTGTGTAACATGTAACTTGTCCTGTGCAGGTGATATCAGAGAAGGGTCCTGTGTAACATGTAACTTGTGCTGTGCCGGTGATATCAGAGGAGGGTCCTGTGTAACATGTAACTTGTGCTGTGCAGGTGATATCAGAGAAGGGTCCTGTGTAACATGTAACTTGTGCTGTGCAGGTGATATCAGAGAAGGGTCCTGTGTAACATGTAACTTGTCCTGTGCAGGTGATATCAGAGAAGGGTCCTGTGTAACATGTAACTTGTGCTGTGCCGGTGATATCAGAGGAGGGTCCTGTGTAACATGTAACTTGTGCTGTGCAGGTGATATCAGAGAAGGGTCCTGTGTAACATGTAACTTGTGCTGTGCAGGTGATATCAGAGAAGGGTCCTGTGTAACATGTAACTTGTGCTGTGCAGGTGATATCAGAGAAGGGTCCTGTGTAACATGTAACTTGTCCTGTGAAGGTGATATCAGAGGAGGGTCCTGTGTAACATGTAACTTGTGCTGTGCAGGTGATATCAGAGAAGGGTCCTGTGTAACATGTAACTTGTGCTGTGCAGGTGATATCAGAGAAGGGTCCTGTGTAACATGTAACTTGTGCTGTGCAGGTGATATCAGAGAAGGGTCCTGTGTAACATGTAACTTGTGCTGTGCAGGTGATATCAGAGAAGGGTCATGTGTAACATGTAACTTGTCCTGTGCAGGTGATATCAGAGAAGGGTCCTGTGTAACATGTAACTTGTGCTGTGCAGGTGATATCAGAGAAGGGTCCTGTGTAACATGTAACTTGTCCTGTGCAGGTGATATCAGAGAAGGGTCCTGTGTAACATGTAACTTGTGCTGTGCAGGTGATATCAGAGAAGGGTCCTGTGTAACATGTAACTTGTCCTGTGCAGGTGATATCAGAGAAGGGTCCTGTGTAACATGTAACTTGTCCTGTGCAGGTGATATCAGAGGAGGGTCCTGTGTAACATGTAACTTGTCCTGTGCAGGTGATATCAGAGGAGGGTCCTGTGTAACATGTAACTTGTGCTGTGCAGGTGATATCAGAGGAGGGTCCTGTGTAACATGTAACTTGTGCTGTGCAGGTGATATCAGAGAAGGATCCTGTGTAACATGTAACTTGTGCTGTGCAGGTGATATCAGAGGAGGGTCCTGTGTAACATGTAACTTGTGCTGTGCAGGTGATATCAGAGAAGGGTCCTATGTAACATGTAACTTGTGCTGTGCAGGTGATATCAGAGGAGGGTCCTGTGTAACATGTAACTTGTGCTGTGCAGGTGATATCAGAGAAGGGTCCTGTGTAACATGTAACTTGTCCTGTGCAGGTGATATCAGAGAAGGGTCCTGTGTAACATGTAACTTGTGCTGTGCAGGTGATATCAGAGAAGGGTCCTGTGTGACATGTAACTTGTGCTGTGCAGGTGATATCAGAGGAGGGTCCTGTGTAACATGTAACTTGTGCTGTGCAGGTGATATCAGAGAAGGGTCCTGTGTAACATGTAACTTGTGCTGTGCAGGTGATATCAGAGAAGGGTCCTGTGTAACATGTAACTTGTGCTGTGCAGGTGATATCAGAGAAGGGTCCTGTGTAACATGTAACTTGTCCTGTGCAGGTGATATCAGAGAAGGGTCCTGTGTAACATGTAACTTGTGCTGTGCAGGTGATATCAGAGAAGGGTCCTGTGTAACATGTAACTTGTGCTGTGCAGGTGATGTCAGAGGAGGGTCCTGTGTAACATGTAACTTGTGCTGTGCAGGTGATATCAGAGGAGGGTCCTGTGTAACATGTAACTTGTCCTGTGCAGGTGATATCAGAGTAGGGTCCTGTGTAACATGTAACTTGTGCTGTGCAGGTGATATCAGAGAAGGGTCCTGTGTAACATGTAACTTGTGCTGTGCAGGTGATATCAGAGAAGGGTCCTGTGTAACATGTAACTTGTGCTGTGCAGGTGATATCAGAGAAGGGTCCTGTGTAACATGTAACTTGTCCTGTGCAGGTGATATCAGAGGAGGGTCCTGTGTAACATGTAACTTGTCCTGTGCAGGTGATATCAGAGGAGGGTCCTGTGTAACATGTAACTTGTGCTGTGCAGGTGATATCAGAGGAGGGTCCTGTGTAACATGTAACTTGTGCTGTGCAGGTGATATCAGAGAAGGATCCTGTGTAACATGTAACTTGTGCTGTGCAGGTGATATCAGAGGAGGGTCCTGTGTAACATGTAACTTGTGCTGTGCAGGTGATATCAGAGGAGGGTCCTGTGTGTGTAACATGTAACTTGTGCTGTGCAGGTGATATCAGAGAAGGGTCCTGTGTAACATGTAACTTGTCCTGTGCAGGTGATATCAGAGAAGGGTCCTGTGTAACATGTAACTTGTGCTGTGCAGGTGATATCAGAGAAGGGTCCTGTGTGACATGTAACTTGTGCTGTGCAGGTGATATCAGAGGAGGGTCCTGTGTAACATGTAACTTGTGCTGTGCAGGTGATATCAGAGAAGGGTCCTGTGTAACATGTAACTTGTGCTGTGCATGTGATATCAGAGAAGGGTCCTGTGTAACATGTAACTTGTGCTGTGCAGGTGATATCAGAGGAGGGTCCTGTGTAACATGTAACTTGTGCTGTGCAGGTGACATCAGAGGAGGATCCTGTGTAACATGTAACTTGTGCTGTGCAGGTGACATCAGAGAAGGGTCCTGTGTAACATGTAACTTGTCCTGTGCAGGAGATATCAGAGAAGGGTCCTGTGTAACATGTAACTTGTCCTGTGCAGGTGATATCAGAGAAGGGTCCTGTGTAACATGTAACTTGTCCTGTGCAGGTGATATCAGAGAAGGGTCCTGTGTAACATGTAACTTGTGCTGTGCAGGTGATATCAGAGAAGGGTCCTGTGTAACATGTAACTTGTCCTGTGCAGGTGATATCAGAGAAGGGGTCCTATGTTACATGTAACTTGTCCTGTACAGGTGATATCAGAGGAGGGTCCTGTGTAACATGTAACTTGTCCTGTGCAGGTGATATCAGAGAAGGGTCCTGTGTAACATGTAACTTGTGCTGTGCAGGTGATATCAGAGAAGGGTCCTGTGTAACATGTAACTTGTGCTGTGCAGGTGATATCAGAGGAGGGTCCTGTGTAACATGTAACTTGTCCTGTGCAGGTGATATCAGAGAAGGGTCCTGTGTAACATGTAACTTGTGCTGTGCAGGTGATATCAGAGAAGGGTCCTGTGTAACATGTAACTTGTGCTGTGCAGGTGATATCAGAGGAGGGTCCTGTGTAACATGTAACTTGTGCTGTGCAGGTGATATCAGAGGAGGGTCCTGTGTAACATGTAACTTGTGCTGTGCAGGTGATATCAGAGAAGGGTCCTGTGTAACATGTAACTTGTCCTGTGCAGGTGATATCAGAGGAGGGTCCTGTGTAACATGTAACTTGTCCTGTGCAGGTGATATCAGAGGAGGGTCCTGTGTAACATGTAACTTGTGCTGTGCAGGTGATATCAGAGGAGGGTCCTGTGTAACATGTAACTTGTGCTGTGCAGGTGATATCAGAGAAGGATCCTGTGTAACATGTAACTTGTGCTGTGCAGGTGATATCAGAGGAGGGTCCTGTGTAACATGTAACTTGTGCTGTGCAGGTGATATCAGAGGAGGGTCCTGTGTGTGTAACATGTAACTTGTGCTGTGCAGGTGATATCAGAGAAGGGTCCTGTGTAACATGTAACTTGACTTAAGGTATGTTTGATGCTTCCGCTATCTACGACCTTACACCCCAAACCCCAATAAGAGACCACACATGAATTTTGGTGTAAAGGCCACAGCAGCCATTTATTAAACACACCTTTTTTCTGAAAAAGAGCATAACCATAAACACATCATAACTCCATGATAACATCCTGCTCTATTTCCCAACTCCAGATAAAGGATCCTTGAAGGCACTTCAATCATTAAACTCCATCGTTTCCTTATTAGGTCTGGACCCCTTACCCTACAGCCGTTCTGCACCTGACCCGAGGGCACCAACCATGTCCAAGACCTCTCTCTCCCTTCCTGGGGACCCTGCCCATCAGGAATATATATGAGCTGGGTAACCACTCCCCAGCCCCTCCAATACTATCCCGGGTTAAACGCCCCGAGTTCTCTTGCAACAATCTCCATTGTTGCTTCTCCTTCTCATTCCGTGCCTCCAAAGACCCCTCCTCCTACCGCCATTGCTACTGTGACAAAACAAAACCCCAACCGACAAATTCCCATAAACAGGAGAAAATACTGGGAGGGCGGGCGGGACAAAAATTTCTCCTGTTGTCCAGCGGGAAAGAGGGCTGCCTCTTCCCCGCATGGACTTATATACTTTATTCTCCACCCACCACATATAGATACATTTTGCCCCATGCCCCCTTTCACATAACCCTCCCATCCCTACAAATATAGCCTAACACATAATACCTAATACATAATAGCCTAGAACTCCCAAACACCTAGTCATGCGCTTGCTTCATTACGGCTGCGCCTACATTACGCTGGGCTTACTTGACTTAAGGTATGTTTGATGCTTCCGCTATCTACGACCTTACACCCCAAACCCCAATAAGAGACCACACATGAATTTTGGTGTAAAGGCCACAGCAGCCATTTATTAAACACACCTTTTTTCTGAAAAAGAGCATAACCATAAACACATCATAACTCCATGATAACATCCTGCTCTATTTCCCAACTCCAGATAAAGGATCCTTGAAGGCACTTCAATCATTAAACTCCATCGTTTCCTTATTAGGTCTGGACCCCTTACCCTACAGCCGTTCTGCACCTGACCCGAGGGCACCAACCATGTCCAAGACCTCTCTCTCCCTTCCTGGGGACCCTGCCCATCAGGAATATATATGAGCTGGGTAACCACTCCCCAGCCCCTCCAATACTATCCCGGGTTAAACGCCCCGAGTTCTCTTGCAACAATCTCCATTGTTGCTTCTCCTTCTCATTCCGTGCCTCCAAAGACCCCTCCTCCTACCGCCACGACAATCATGTGTGACCCCTTACACATGATTGTCCCTCCACAACTGCAGGGCTTTCTCCATGCCCTCCTTAATGTCCAAGGTCCACATATCCAGACCCACCTCGTTTAGATGAACACCATCCGCCCTGAGGAAACCTACCTCTCTACCCTCCAACTCCTTATGCCTCACCACAACACCGCCATTGCGTGCCACAAACCTGCCAACTACCTTGTTGACCTTTGCTCGCGCTTTGTTTAAGCTATGTATGGAACGTGCCTGCCGCCACACCTTGCGAGCCACAATATCAGACCATACAATAACCACTCCTGGGAACGCCGACCACAACCGCAAAAGGTCAATCTTCACATCCCTCACTAAATCCCTGGACGACCGAATGCCCAAATCATTGCCGCCAAGGTGCACCACTAAGATATCCGGCGCCCTGTCCAATCCCGCATAAAATTGTACCTCTGGTAACAGCCTACACCACAGCATGCCCCGCAGGCCCAACCATCTGACCTGCACCTCTGCGTGATCCATGCCCAACTGCCGTCCGGCCGGACGAACATCAGCACGCACACCTCCCCAGTGTACGTAGGAGTGCCCCATGATCCAAATCAAGCAGGGACCTGCACCTAAAACAACACAAAACAACAACGTAACTACTCCATATCCACCTCCAGCACATCTTATCACCACCGCCTCAAAGCAAGTGAGGCCGCACATACAACCTGTATCTGTCTGACTCCCACCTACCAATCTTCTTAACCATCGCCGGGGATAAACCCCACCGAGCTGCTTCCGTAGCTGCGCCAATTCTAAAGGAATGAGAGCTAAAACCTGCTCCCCCTCTGCCGGACAACAGGATACATTTTTTGAACACCTGTGAAAACTGGAATTTTGACAGAGACAGCCCGTCTGCATGAACCAACAAGGATGCCGGGCCCTCAGGCCTCACCGCAACAAACTCCCGAAAACAGCGGACCGGGCACACCCGCGACCCTGGTAACTCATACAAACGCACCACAAAACCTCTCCCCTCCTGATCTGTCTTAGATCTACGGAGCAAACAAGAAAGGCAGGAGCCATCCAAATCCACATCAGCATACAATAAACCCCCTGCCACACTCTTACTGGCCGACACCAACTCCGATATCCGGAACGCCCCAAAGAAAGCCAAAGAAAAGGCCAGTGTAAATAGCCGCACTTCAAATGCTGAAACACAAACCTCCCTCAACAATTCACAAATCGCTACCAACAGCTCAAATGACACCGGCTTCCTGAGATCCCTAACTGCGGAACCCCTCCTGAAACCCTTCATTGCCTGCCGCACCAGAAAGGACTTAGTCACGTCCTCCTCACCTTTCTTCTTAAACCAAAAAACCAAGGCCGACAAACTGCGAGCGACCATTGCTGCAGACGACCCCTCACTGTACGCATTTCCTATAAAATACAGCACACACGCCTGCCGATCTGCAATACCTGCCTGCGCATTTTCCAACAACGTCTCCCATACTTGCCACACCGCACTGTACCTCTGCCACGTGACCGCACTAACCGACCTTTCCACAAGCGACATCGCCATTGTCACACCACCTTCCACAGATGCTCTGGACAAGGCAGGCCATGAGACTCCGCCCCCGGCGCCAGCAGACGAAACCTGTCCCACTGTTGACGAGAAAGGGAATCAGCCACAGAATTCAGCACCCCAGGAATATGCACTGCCACAAAATGCGCATTCAACATCAGACCTCTCAAAACTAAATGTCGCAATAGTCGCACGACTGGCGGAGAATTAGCTGTCTGCGCATTAACAGCCTGAACGACACCTAGATTGTCACATACGAAACGCACTCTCCGGTCCCGCAGACAATCCCCCCACAACTCCGCAGCCACCACAATCGGGAACAATTCCAGCAGAGCCAAGTTACGGACAAAACCACATTCATGCCATGTATCAGGCCAAACTCCTGCACACCACTGCCCCTGGAAATAAGCCCCAAATCCACATGCACCTGATGCATCAGTATACAGCTCCAAGTCCACACTAGACACCGGCTGATACATGAGCACCGACCGCCCATTATAGGTCTGCAAAAACTCCCCCCACACCAACAAGTCAGCTTTCAACTCCGCCGACAACCTAATGAAATGATGAGGGGAATGCACCCCTGCGGTAGCATTCGCCAACCGCCTGCAAAACACCCGCCCCATGGGCATAATCCTACAAGCGAAATTCAAATGCCCCAACAAGGATTGCAAGTCCCGCAATTGTATCTTCTTCCTGCGCAGCGCACTCGCCACCAACTCTCTCATCTCCAGCAACTTATCATCAGGCAAGCGACACTCCATGTTATCTGAATCAATCATGATTCCCAAAAACTTAATGACCGTCGTGGGTCCCTCAGTTTTCTCAGGCGCCAAAGGTACCCCAAAATCCATTGCCACTCTCTCCATAGTGTGTAGCAATCCTGCACACACATAGGTACCCGGCGGACCGATAAACAGGAAATCATCCAGATAATGTAGGGCAGATTGCACCTGCGCCTCCCGACGGACCACCCACTCCAAAAACGTGCTAAACATCTCAAAATAAGCGCATGAAATGGAGCAGCCCATCGGGAGGCAACAATCCACAAAATATTCCTCCTGCCAATAACATCCCAGCAAACAAAAACTATCCGGATGCACCGGCAATAAACGAAAAGCGGCCTCAATGTCAGTTTTCGCTAACAGAGAGCCCTTCCCGTATTTCCGAACCCAAACAACCGCCGCATCAAAGTTAGTGTAACTGACCGCGCACAGGGCCGGATCAATGCCGTCATTCACCGACTCGCCTTCCGGATAAGACAAGTGATGAATAAGGCGGAATTTATTCACCTCCTTTTTTGGAACCAAACCTAACGGGGAAACACGCAAATTCTGAACAGGCGGGGAGGAAAACGGCCCCGCCATGCGGCCCAAAGCCACCTCCTTCAGCAGCTTATCCGTAACCAGATCAGGCCGCGCCAAAGCAGACGACAAATTACGGACTACCCCGTCACGTCCAACCGACGTACAAGGAATCCGAAAACCTTCTGAAAATCCTAACCACAACAAATCCGCCACTTTCTTATTTGGATAGCCCCTTAAAAACGGGAGCATCCTTTCCACCCTCACCGGCGTCGCCCCTCTTCTGCTCAGCATCTCCCTGCCTGCCCTTATGCTTCTTGAAGCATCTGGACAAACCATGGGCGCCTCCGCAACCGGAGCACTCGTGCTTGTACCTACAATCTGGGCCGAACTTGCAATGCCCCTCATTATACTGCCAGCAACACCCCTTTCCTGAGGATCCTGACCGACCCGCTGCTGACCCCTGACCGCCGGCCGCATCACGAAAGGGCTGCTGCCCCTGTTTTGGCGCAGACATCAGACGCATCCATAAACTGATATCCTTGTGATCCCATCGCAACGACGGGCGCACCGACTTCCGCTGACGAAACTGTTCGTCATACCGCAACCACGCATTACCACCGTATACACGATACGCCTCCCCTACCGAATCCATATAACAGAATAGCGCCGAACAGTTCTCCGGCGCCTTCTCACCCACCACACTAGCCAAGATAGCGAAGGCCTGCAGCCAATTCGCAAAAGTCCGTGGAATCAAACGATACCGCCGCCGCTCCTCCTCCTCCTTCTTACTTTCATCCGGTTTCCACCGGTCCAAATTAAACTTCTCTAACGGCAGCAAAGAAAAAATCTCAACATATTCATCTTTCCATATCTTTTCCCTAATCTCCACCTTCAAATGTGCCCCCAGCGGGCCCTCAAAACACACATAAACCTCACCTTTAGCGGCGTCAGCCAAACGCACATCCTCCACCACCTTCTTAGCTGTACTAGCCGCCTCGTCAACTGCTTTTCCCACAGCCACTACGGCACCCACAACCGGCGCCACTTCACTAACACCCGCAATCACTGCCGCAGCTGCACCAGAAATCGCCTCATTAGCAACCGCACTCCCTGCCGCACTAGCCGACGCCTCACTAGCAGCGCCCCATACCCTCGCTGGCGACTGCTCTACGCCTGGCACAATTCTCATAAAATACTCCTGCATCCCTCTAAACAACAATTGCATCTGTGACATTGACAATATCCCCCCCACATCCCCCCCACACATCCCCGGCACCACATCAGTGGTAGACTCACCCGTACGTCCCTGAGGTGACCTCCCAGCGGACGCGTCCATCACTCCAGATAATCCAGGCGTCGGTCGTGACGATCCTAGGGAGTGGTGCTCCTGCACCCCACGCTCCCCGTAGCTCCCCGCACTTCCAGTCGCTGCTGCTCTAGGCTCCGCGGAATGCGGCCCGTCCACGATCCTGCCACCCCCTGGTGGCGTGGCATATTCAGAACGACAGCCCTGCCGATCCAGTCCTTCTGCAGGGCTGTCAAAATAAAATCTTCTTGTAGTCGTCGCTGCCTGTATAGCAGACCGCTGCCCCCCCTCGTCCGGATGGGGCCCGGCGTCATTCCAAGAAG